>NC_083637.1:8363275-8385775 GCF_963576545.1 Limanda limanda
CAGGCACACATTCGATACACACACACACACACACACTCAGGGCTCCCTCCATTCACCCGCGCTTATCTCTTCCTGGTTGTCTGCATCCTGCTACTCAGCTGGAGATGACACACGCGGCGTGCACGCACACACACACACTCGCCCGGCCGTGCACGAGCCCCTTACGCTCACTCAAGAGTCATTCATGCTTCCTTCCAAATCACTGTTCTCGTAAAACGCTCACACACGGAGCGAAAGCTAAACAAACCCCAGTGTCCGAACGAGGCCGTTTCTTCAAGAGCGACCCCAGAGACGGACTTCTGGTTCTCTTCTTCAGATACAATGGTGTGTCGTAGGAATGTGTTGTGAATAATACATAATACAATACATAATGTACATTTTCTCATGGACACACGTTGCTGAGCTCAGGATTTACAACATGAGTTCAGGAGAAAGGAAACTTGCATCTGAGCTGAAAATGTAAAAATGGAGAGTTGTGATTTGTTAGGTTAATTATTGACTTTTGATTATCTGCTGTTGTGAATAATATACTTTATATAAAGATAAGTGACGCATCTCTGCCTCCTCACGCTTTACAAACATGATGACTCTAGAATATACCAGATTGTTACGGTTTTGTTGTGACAAGCATCAACTCCGGACGTGACTCAGTGTGTGTGCAGGTGCTGTGGCATTAAGAGTACAGTGTTGCTTGATTTTGAAAACCTGAACAGCATCAGACCAACTCGTTTTAGGGATCTATATAAACTTAATCAAAAGATGTCAAATGGGGAAAGTTCAAATTCAAGGTTCAAACAAATACACACATCGCAAGGGTTCACTTCTTTTATTTAAAGAAATTAAATAATGCCTTCTTTGTAAATATATTTTGGGTTCATCTGTGTACTAGTATGTGGGGCTGTTCCAGAACATGAGTCAACCTCTGTGTCATTAGTTGGGCAACTTCAGAAAATCCTTAGAAATTTACAGTGTGGGCTGTTTGTTTCCAGACGGCATGCTGGGTAAATTTATCCTCGTGTTTATTTGAGCGAAGACTGCGGTAAAAGGAACTCTTCATCAGAAGTCTACAGCAGTGGCCACATTTAGTGTGTAAACAAAAAAAACCTATTTGAGTTTGTGAGTCAAAACGTGAGTGTTGGGATTTTTTTTTTCTCTGGAACGTTCAAACATTTTCATCTCACGAGTCTTTGCTTCAGTTTTTACTTTCTAGAGCGAATCTGCACGTTCATTTCCTTGGTTCAAAGATTGCACGAGTACGATCAAAGTAGCATTTAGTCTGAACACATCAATATATGATCAACAAAGTAAATTGAAGCTGCAAATGTGAAGTTGGATTCTCAACCATACACTTGATAAAATGTAAAAATGTTTGATATCACTATGGGAACTGTAAACTAATGGTTTGCTGTCATTATGTAGCTGATATCGGAAGTTGACGGCTGTTGGATGAATTGTGACTGAGATGAACTTTGCTCTATGAAGCAGAAAATGAATGAAACCTTCAAAGTAGCAACACACAACCAGTGTTTTGGTCTTTTCTGGATTCAGGTGTCTCCTCAGTGGCTGTCAGCTCGGTCCTACAGCTGTTTCTCTATCCAAGTTTAACAACCACCTCAGTTATATGAGTGGGCCGAGTTTATCGAAAACAGATGTACATACTGTGTGTGTGTGTGTGTTTGCGTGTGTGTGTGTGTGTGTGAGTAAAGCCCACCATGTCGTGACAGCAAGCTGCAGCTACTGTTCACCCCTTCCCCCCGTTCCTCAGTAGGAAGGAAACAAGAGCAATGTGTGTGTGTGTTTGACACCGTGGCAGAGTGTATGTGTATGTGTGTGTGTGTGTGTGTGTGTGTGTGTGTGTGTGTGTGTGTGTGTGTGTGTGTGTGTGTGTGTGTTAGAGAGCGAGCGGCCTCACTCATATTATATTAAACAGGATTTTCCCGAGCAGAGTGCTGCTGCCACTGAGCTTCCGAAGTCTTCCTCAGGATTCCCTCCTCAGCACAAACTCTGCGGCCGCGCTGAGAGCCCACTGTTTGTTTTGGAGCGTCATTGTTCCGGAGCCACAGAAGTCATGAGTCAGCGTCAGCGTCAACCCCCCCACCCACCTGCCACGCATTGCTCAATTATTAAATATCTAGGTGCCTTTCGTGTCACTTCGCTTTTCCTGCTGGTATTTATAGCAGCCACGATTATTCCATACAGGCAAACTCCGGTTCTTTAATCTCTTACCACAGCTTTTACAGGTGCTCCCAGTGTGTTTGGACCGTGTGAAGCTACACACACTCTGATGTTTGTGTAGGAACAAGTCTTAATTGTTTGTGTGATGTGAAAATGTTCACAGAGAAGTGTGTGCATGCACAACAACCAGACAATGAGCCATTCAAACTTTAGTCTGAAACAAACATCCTGCACATTATTTCTACAAGTAACAATGTCATTATGTTGCACTTCTACCTAAAGGCATTCAAGTTTTTAGAAATACTTACACACTCGTGGGTAAACTTCCGAGATTTCCCTTTTGAAATAAATGTATTTACATAAAACAATCAGCAGGAATTGAAGCAAGCAGCTACAGGTTCATTACCGAGGCACAACTTTGCTGCTGCTCTTCCACTTCCTCTCTCTCCTCGTTCGACACCATCCCGTTGATCGCTAAACTTTAGCTGAGGGCTTTCGACTTCACTCTCTGTGAGTTACACGTATGTGTTGCCTGTTGTTTTCACACCAAATATACAAGCGTGCAAACTCTGCAGAATGTAAAGTATAGAAAAAGAGCACTATGGTTGTTAGTGTTATCCTACAATCAGGATAATTGGATTGCTGTAGAATAGATCTGAATACAAACACGAAGAGAAACAGCAGTTTATCATTATGTGTGTTAGCAGCCCAAACTCCACCGTGTCTAACTTCTTCCTATGATAAAAAAAGTGACAAGAATTCCTGGATCCGCCCGTTTATGCGGATCTGATCCAAAATGTAATGGGTTCTTCTTTGGGTCACACCCCGCCCGGCTGCAGTTTCATGGAATTTATCTTTTTGAGTAATCCTCGATTTAAAAGAAGCAGAACTTCCATGGGGAGATCTGAGGTCTTAGCGGTCGAGAGGTCACGAACCAGGTCAATAAATCTCAAAGGTATTTTGGTTCAAGACCATTCAAGGCTTTTAAAAGTGAGCAACAGGGGGAAAAATGCTCTTGATGTTCAACTTCCAGACTATCTCCTGTTTCTGTGAAGTGCACATCAGAGCCTGGCGACACGCTGGGCCAGCGGGTGCACACGCCCGGGCCACCCTGATGGTAACCGGAGACGTGTTCCTGTCCCGTCACGATGTCTGGCCAAACCCATGACCTGCAGGAGAGGAGTCTCGGAGCGACAGTAATGTGATTAGCAGCTTCTACACCAGTGTTATCTCTCCGTCATATGATATCATGTTATTCTGTCTCATACCAAACATTTTCTCGGCCTCTTATCTCTCCTTCGGGTTTATGAGAACCGTTTAAACCGTGCACTCCTTTTGAAGTCGCAGATGTTCTTTTTGCTTTGACCTGAATATTGTAATTATCAACGTTTCGTTTGTTACAGTTCAAACAAACACATGGGACTAGTAACCCTGTAACTTTGAATTCCTTTGACCTTTAATTTGATTTTTACTCGACTTACACTGGGAATTTTGGGGTTTTCTCCACCTCAGGCAACTGACTCTATATTCCATTTCCTTTCTTATGTTTTTGGACAAGAACACAATCATATTTATTTAATTTTCTGTGTGTTATTATTAATATAGTTGTGCTTGGTACCTTATAACAGTTTGAACATATATTCCTGTAAATTTGATCCGTTTATGAACAGAGATGTCATTGACTGTTTAATCATGAAGCCAATATAAAATGGAAGCTTATGAATACTATCATTTACAAATTAGACTACAGGTCTTCATTTTCTATATTAATGGATTTTTACTGTGTAGGTCTATTGGTCAGTTTCATCCTGTCTAACTCCTGCAGGTGCCTGATCGTGTGAATCCTCATCTTCCATTGTCACGCTGCTGTTTGCTCGTGTCAGAGTTAACCCTTGTTTCAAAAATATGTTGCATTGGCATTTTGTTCCAGTCAAAGTAGAACATTTGAATCACGTCTCTATTCAGGATCAGTCTGGACGTTATTTCCAGGTCGTTTCAGACGTCCAGTTGTTCGCCTGACTGCTCGGCCATCTGTTCTTATCAGTGCTCATGCATGAAAAAACGTATGCTACCCTAGTCTGCAGACACACACACACACAGATACACACACACACACACACACACACACACAAACAGACACACTGGGCTGGAGGTAAGCACAGTGTGATGCATCAGTGTAACTCGGCCTCTGTCGGTGTCTGGAACTGTGTTTAAGCCAGAAATAACATTTGATTAGATTAGTGTGTGTGTGTGTGTGTGTGTGTGTGTGTGTGTGTGTGTGTGTGTGTGTGTGTGTGTGTGTGTGTGTGTGTGTGTGTGTGTGTGTGTGTGTTTGTCTTCGGTATTTTGCAGTGAATTTGAAGAAGTTTTGTAATCATCATATTTTTATCGCCCGTGTGTTTCTGGTGCCTCACCTCATCGTGAGCGTTCTCGTGTCCGTGAGTTCGATCCCGGCCCCGGCTCCTGCTCACAGAGCGTTGGTGCCGTGGATCAACCGGTTTGCACAATGATTACTTGTGGAGGAAATCTTCTAACAGGGCCAAGATAATCTCTTTTTAATATTACAGCACGCTCACAGTCACTGTTATGTACAGCATAATATTAACCCGCACTGGATCAGCACACACACACACACATACACACACTTTCCCACCTACAGTGTGACCTTATATTTTCATAATGAGAAGCTTAAGCTTTTTATGTGTGTGTTTGTGTGTGTGTGTGTGTGTGTGTGTGTGTGTGTGTGTGTGTGTGTGTGTGTGTGTTTATCTTCACCCCAGTGACTGCAGCATGAGGGAATAACTCTGTGTGTATAATTCTTCACGTCGTTGCACTGGCCTGTTTGTCGAATAACAAAAGGAAACAGGAAAAGACATTAAATAACAAAATGGGAAAAGATGAGCTGCAGTGACGGCAAACAATAATGTTTGTGTTTCTGCTCTTATACAACGTGACGTGATTATGTGTACGTTACAAAAAACCTATATCCCTTGTGTCGTGGTTTTCTCCTGCTGTTCTTTATGAAAAATAGTAAATATATTGTTTGACAACAATATTCATTGTGTAGGGGGACCAATTCAAATTTCAATGACTGACTAAAAACATGCACACATGAGCGAAAGAAAGATTGAAAGCTACCAAGAAACAGAGATAAAAAAAATGAATTATGGTTTATAAATATGGTACTTTTTATTATACTTTTCAAAACACAGTTGCAAGGTGTTATAAATAAAAGAAGAAGGAAACAATTAAAGAAAAATGTAATAAGAATGATCAGAATTGCAAATTGTCAAATGAATTTCATTTTTTTATACATTCTAATATCATTTATCCTTTTACAGTTTTTGCTGCGGTTTTAAATGCAGATCTAATCGTCTAATTTATTAAATGTCACTGCATCTCATCGATTTATGAATATATTACAGTTAACTGCACAGAATAGTTGATCAGGCGTGTGTGCTAATTGGCCAAAACTTGCTTGATTATCAAAACGGCACAAATGCATTTTAATTTTCCAGGTCGCACAACCACACACTGCCACTGCTGCTGCACAAAGCTGATCGATACAACCGCTCTGGAAACACAACGACACGGTGGGAGGTGCCGGACGCATGTGAAGGAAGTTTGACTCTCAGTTTGTGTTTGGTGCATTACTCCAGAGTGTGTGTGCGTGTGTGTGTGTGTGTGTGTGTGTGTGTGTGTGTGTGTGGTGTGTGTGTGTTTGCTGCAGTGCCCCTGCTGAAGGTTATACAGTAAGGCTCTGGTCAGCAGGCTGCAGGTCTCCTGGGACGTCCCGGGGTTTTTCGGATCAATATCTCTCCTCCTGCATCTCCCTGCCTCGCCGTCCTCACCCCTCCTCACCCCCCCCTCACCCACTCTCTTGACTTTGGGGCTATTTATGGTTCCTCTATGGATTAACAAGACCCCAACGATCAATGGGCCAAACTTACCATCACTGTTCTCTCTCCCTGCTCCTCTGGCTTTGTGTCTCTGCTTGTGTCAGCTGCTTTACTCGGGGAGAACTTTCAGTCCCTGTGCTTTCTCTCGTGGCCCAGAAAGATGTGAAAGTACCAGAAGTAGAAAGTCAGTTCAGTGTCACAAACACACTGTCCCACAAACCAGTAAAGTAAAGGGGAACATTCTGCTTGTCTTTAGGTTCATCATTTTAATACGGTTCATTACTTGAAAAGCTTAACAAGCTCTAATGCTCAGAAAACTGCTGCAGCTCCTCTTTTCAGCCTCTGTCTGAAACTTGAGCTACATCCATACTACTAGGCTTTTATTTGAAAGCTATAGGCTAAACAGGAAATGTCGCAAATTGCTCGAATCAAAGCTTGTCTTCTACGCATGTAAAGAACTGTATCATTCTTAAATATAGAATTTAACTGCACAACAGCCGTTAGCATAGACAACGTCATCATTTCCAAATTTCTCTCAGTTTCTGCCCGTTCAGACCAAAACGCTACCGTGGAGTTTATCAATCATAAATGGAGCCGGCAGCGTTTACAAACTTCTCAGTTTTATCAGTTCTAAAACTCCGGAGTAGTTTGAACGTTGATGGGCTTTGGGCTTTTTATATTTTTATCCATTTTACATGCAGAAACAAACAAACTAGGGGTCAATAAAAGCAAAAGTCTCCTTTAAGTTGTTATTAATGTGTTTTTCTGTTTCTCACCATGACACCACGTATACAGAGGGTGGCCGGGGAGAGTCCGAGCAAACCGTCACTTTCTGTAATTTGGTGTCAGAAATAACCTCTGTACGGGCGCCTGTGCCGTCCACATCAAGGGCTGCTGTAATCCTGTTATTTTAGTTTCTTTATACGCTAAAGTCACACCCACATGAACCACTTCAGAATCAAATAAACTGCTTTTATATGTCAAAGTCTGATGCTTTAATTTCCTGCCAATGAGTCACTGAACACAGGCTTTATATTTAACCCTCCAGTACTTCATTGTGTTGTCTAGATGGGGTCAGCCCTATGTTCCCACAGCCCTATGTTCCCACAGCCCTATGTTCCCACAGCCCTATGTTCCCACAGCCCTATGTTCCCACATTTCTAAGGATTTTTTTTTCACTGACAATTTTGAAAATTAGGCCCTATGTTCCCACAAACCTATGTTCCCACAGACCTATGTTCCCACATTTCTAGATTTATCTGAAAATTAGGGTTAGGGTTAGGGTTAGGGTTAGGGTTAGGGTTAGGGTTAGGGTTAGGGTTAGCGGTGTTGAGCTCAAGAGAGTTTAGGGTTAGGGTTCACCAGCTACGGAATGGTGAACCCTTAACTACCAGGCAGGGGTAGAAATGTGGTAACTGTAGGAACATAGGGCCTAATTTTGTAATGGATATTAGAAATGTTGGAACATAGGGTTGTGGGAACATAGGGCTGTGGGAACATAGGGCTGTGGGAACATAGGCACGCTCCTGTCTAGATAATAGATGCATGATGTACTAACACATCTATTACTGCAGCTCCACCCTCCAGATTTGACATTATCCTCACATATATCGAATCAAAATGTCACACACCTCCTCGTCTGTATCTGATATCGTGATTCGTAAACCATCTGTGGTCATTGTGGCGAACTGGTTCAACAATAGCGCTGAGTCGAGCACAATGGCACCCTGACCCCCCGTTTCCCCCAGCGGTGATCCTAATTAGCCGAGCTTCTCCCGCGCCATTGTTAATGTATCAGTGTCCCGGGTCCCTGTGGAGAGCTGCGACTCGGCTCAGCTAATCACTCAGCGATGATTATCACTCAGGTGCTCATTGTTAGAGGCCGGGAGACAGAAGCTCGGGCTGCGTGGGGTTCGGGTTGAGATGCACGAGAGGCAGAAAAGAGGACGAGAGGTTGAAGCAGGAGAAAATTGATGTTTGGCTCCTGCTCTGAACGTCGATGCTGTGCCGCCAAGAAAAGAAGGAACATGATCGATTTTCTCTATTAAGGTTTTAACTACATGAAGCAACAGCGATTCTTTAACATGTGCATTACAAAACACACTGAAGCTCAAGCAATCGAGTCAATTTTTGAATGTGTGCATTTTACAGTCACTGGCCCTTTTCCAAGAGATAAGTGAATCCTTAACCCTGTTAGTCTTGCATCGCTTCAAGGTGCCCGTGAGAGACATGGAACATGGGGAGCTGCTCAATTGAAGACGCCTGGTTGCTTTTTTCGTGTGTTTAAACCCATATGTCAGTTGTGGAAGATGGAGGTGAAATAAAAAAACACAAATCTCCGAAAAGGAGACATCACCCAGAGGCGCACTGTGCATCAGTCCCATTCACAGAGTATGTGTTGATAATTAGGGATCCTGAAAAGATGAGATGCTTTTGCTGACACATGAGTCAATTATTATTGTTAATCATGGGTAATAACATTTTTGATAAAACACAAATATCTTTAATAATGCACCAGGTCCAAGAGCTTCCTGGTCAAATAAAAACCATGAATTATCTGAGAACCTCTGGATCGAATGGGGACCGAGGGAATCGGAACTGAATTGATTCCACGGAATTAGTTGTGTTGCCCGGGAAAGAGGAAGGATGAGGGGGGGAGAGGGGAGAGAGAGTGTGTGTGTGTGTGTGTGTGTGTGTGTGTGTGTGTGTGTGTGTGTGTGTGTGTGTGTGTGTCATGCTCTCCCATTGATATGAACTATGATTGCCTCCATAACCGGGTGAAGTTTGGCTGCAGGACCGCAGTGAGTGAAACTATCGTACCCCTACATGTGCTGTGGTATGAAAGAACTTTTAAAACATAGAGAATCAATAACTAGAAGGTCAATCATCACCGAGGATAAAGAGAAACACCCGAGCCACTTCCTGGTGTGTGATCTGTAACTAAATCAAAGGGTTCTCACGTCTCTGAACGGTTTGAAAACAGTTTGAACGGAGATTCAGAGTAAATCAAATCAAAACCCTTATGAGCCTTGAAACTTCAGGACATGGTTCTGGAAACAGACTCGTTAATCAGATCGGATTCTGTTCGGGTCCCGTGGTTCCGATGTCTTTAATCGCTCACTGCAGAGTTCGCAAAAGTCACTGCTAACAATTTACTCTCAACCCCCTCGTGGAGTTTCTGCAAACGACCGTGCCGCTGTGGTTGTGGTGACACTTCATTAATAAGATTATTCTCTTTTATGGCTCCGAGCCGGCGACAGCCAGGGACCCGGAGGCGTCGGGTTTTCCAGTTCCGTCCCAACACGACATCTTAAGAACATCTCGAGGGAACTCGTCAAGTTTGGTACAAGCATTGATTGGATTTTGGTGGTCAAGGTCAAGGTTTAACTCACGTTGTCTTGAGGAAACCTCGAGGGAATCCTTTCGATTCGGCACAAATGTTCACGTCGGCTGTGTCTGAAGTCCCTCATTCACTAACCCCTACTTCTCTATATCGGGAATTCTATGTAGACGAATATATAGAGAGCTCATCGTCAAGAGAAAAAACAAATCTTCCGGACACATTTTCTTTGCTCCGGTAATTTTGTTATTGTCGTGGGATCATGACGCAAAACAACAACTTCGGCTGATGGAAAATCCAACAATACATTTTAAATGTTTATTTTACACTTGGTATAAATACATTTAGTTCAAATACACGTTGAATGAGCCTCTATAAATGAAGAGATACACTGGTTTGCCTCAGTTTGTGCTGTGATGCTCTGGTTTGTTCGTCTCTTCCACAAGCGCAATGCATGATGGTATATTTTGCTCAGTTAGCGACCATCGGTTGTACACTAGTTTTCACGATGCATTGTGGGAAACAAGGAGCTCACTATATAGGGGTATAAATAAATGTCTCTAAATATTCAGACAACACTACAAAATGGTGAAATCACGATATGGTGGACTATATAGTGATTGGTGAGTGATTTCAGACTCACGGAAGAACTGATACAATTTTGGCGCTCAAATGTCAAAGGTCAAAGGTCACAGTGGCCTCACCACACACGTGTTGGATTGACGATGACGCGATGCTGATTGTGTCTGTGGCGTTTGTCTCTCTTCCTTCCAGCGGTTTTCTGGGGCGACATCGCTCTGGACGAGGAGGATCTGCGGATGTTCCAGATCGACAGGACGATAGACCTCACGCAGCACACACACATGCACACACACTCCCGGCAGGGCCACACGTCTGGTGAGTGCACTCAACCTAGCGATTTGAATTGTTCGCCGATTGCACAATGTCGATGTTTTTAATCTTGGAACCTTGTGTGTGTGTGTGTGTCAGGCGGCCTGGAGGAACATGAAAACCCAAAGAAGAGAGGCTCGTTATACCTGCTGTTGGACAGAATACGTAGATTTGGTTTCGGTAAGGACACTAAACATCTCTACTTGTCATCAATAACACAACCATGCTGGCGGTTTTTGCACGTTTTAGCCATTTAACCAAAAATACTATGTTTTACATTTTGCACAAATTTGGGAAGCCTCTGGTTTCCATTATTTTCCGTCCAGTCTCTTCTGCAGAAGCTTGGTTGGAGTTTGCAGCTGCATCTATAGAATTGTGATGACATTTTAATTGTGATTTTAACTCAATGAGGTGTTAAGTGTCTACAAGTTAAAAGCATAGACTGAATATAAAGATGGACGGCAAAAGTGAAGCCTGTCAGTATGGCTTGTTGTAGTATAGGTCCTCAATGTGAGTCAAATGTGATTTCTGTCATTATAGGTAGTTGCAATCACACAGATTTGATTAGATATGACACTGATGCCCACAGTCCCTTTCTTGGAGCTGTACTGTGCAGAGTTGTGTTTTACTTTGTGTATTTTAGCTGAAAACTTAAAATTAAAGACAGGTTTTTGAAATTAAAAACATTAACCTGACAACCGTTCAATGCTCAAGCTCAGTTTCCAGGTTTGTTTGAAATCGTTGCAGCCTGAAGGTCTGGAAAGGTTCTTAAAAAACTGCAAAAGGTGCATTTGTAAACTTGCTAATTGCTAATGATAAAGTTGACCCCCTGTGACCCCGTGCAGGGTGAAGCCGCAGGACGAGCACACACCTCGTTTTCATCATCACAACGTGAAAACACTGTAAACCACACAAACCACTGGTGCTTTTTTAGGAGAGAAAGTCTGTGGTTGTCCGCGGTTGTTTGACGATGAGGAAATCAGACACGTGTGAAGCATTAAAACTCCACGACGGAGGTTACAGGCTGAAACAAGTCGGGTTTTTCATTAAAACAGATACTCAATACTGTAACTGCTGCTGGACTGTTGACAATTCAGGATTCATTCCACGCTGCACACAAGCAGAAGACGTTGCGCCAGAATCCTGGAGTAAAATTCCACTCCTGCAGCGCTGGTTATAAACCTCTTCAAATTAAATGTGAAGTAAAACAAGCTGCTTGACTTTTCTCCCTCTCCGACCAGAGAACAAACTCTGAAAGGTCACTTGTAAGAAATCCCATAGTATGGAAGCGCCTTTGTAAGTTTGTTCTATTTTCACAGTCTCTTTCTGCACTCTGTTAGATTATCTCCCCAAGAACGTCAGCAAGGGAGCTGCCGGTCCCAAGAGCCAAACTGGGAAAGGTGGGAGGACTGGGAGCTCGGGGAAGAGCCGGACCCCTCGAGCGGCCACGTCTCGAGCCGAGAGGATTTGGCCCGGAGGAGTCATCCCCTACGTCATAGGAGGAAACTTCACTGGTAAGCAACTCCCCTGGACGGCTGCCGGCACTGCTCAGCACTCAAACACACACACACACACACAGACACACACACACACACACACTGACTGTGACTGTGTAAAAGTCGGATGTAAAATGTGTGTGTTCCAGGCAGCCAGAGGGCCATGTTCAAACAGGCCATGCGTCACTGGGAGAAACAGACGTGCGTAACTTTCATTGAGAAGACAGATGAGGAAAGCTACATCGTGTTCACCTACAGACCCTGTGGGTGAGTCTGGAAGATGTCTTTCTGTGTGTGTGTGTCTGTGTGTGTGTGTGTGTGTGTGCGTGTGCGTGTGTGTGCACCTCGAGCTCAGCACTGACCTTGTCACAGCGAGAGACGATGCGGTCACTCAACAATGGCTCCGCTTTCCTTCCTGTCCTGCTCCTGTTTCCCCGTCCCACCAATCACACGCCGCTTTAAGTGTTTGTATGTTCGTGCAGCTCCTTTCTTTTTTTTTTTGTTCTTACTCTGCAGAAGTGCATTGTTCTGTTGAGTGGCAGCGCAGGGGGGTCAGAGTGTGTTTGTACAGTGGTGGCACTGAGCTGCTCTGGTGCTGTAAGGTTTCAGGACAGGGGGGTCGGGGGGGTGGTCGTCACTGCAGGAGATTGTGTGGAGGGAGCAGGATTCGCTAAATTCCCAGAATTAGCGGTTAAAGAATTGAGTTGATCGACAAAGAATTGCCCGACATGTTCGTTTGATGAGTAATAATCAAGCACAGATACAGAACTGGTTCCATGGAAATGAGGATTTGCTGCTTTTTAAAAAATGTGTCATCTTTTAATTAATTTAAAACATCAAATTCAAATATATCACATTGAGCCCTCGGTGATGTGCTGTATGCATTTTCACTATTTTCTTTAAATTGACAGTTTTAAAGATTTCTAGCATCTTAGACGACATTAATCTGTGGATTATTTTTCACATTTTTTCTTGATGTTCTTCACAAAAGATGCCTAATAATGATATTCCATTCAAACTCAAGTATTTTATACTAATGACACATTTTAAAGCAATACCCTGATCTTAAGTGTAAAAGCAATTCAACAATGAGAGAATTGTCTGCACGATGTCTTTGCTCTTAATAATACGATATCTCTAATAACCAAATTGTTTCCTTGGACGTGCAAACTTCTTTCTTTCAATTTAACAGACAGATGCACGACACGATTTCGTAACAGTTGGAGCCGAAGCCGTTCATTCACAAACAGAATCCGATTTTTAACCGTGGTTCCTCACGGGCGTCGAGATGAGCCGCAGATCTACGTGTGAACTGGTGATGCCAGTCGTCTCGTGTCCTGTGATTGGCTGCCTTCATCAGAGATTAGACACTTTAATCTGATGTATAAATATCCTGCAGCTTGGATTTGTGCTGTATGTGTGTGTGTGTGTGTGTGTGTGGGACAGAGGGAGACATAAAGAAAGAGGGAAAAGCCAGTCGCGATGGTGCAACCACAACAATACATGTGCTGCACCTGTTGTGTGTTGTGTGTGTTGTGTGTGTGTTGTGTGTGTGGGTGTGTGTGAAGTACTTGTACCGATACAGCCGCTGCAAATCCTGCAAGAAAAGACTCGATCTACTCCAGTGACTCCTGATCCTCGGGCTGCAATCAGCTCGCTGGATAACTTTAATCAGATTTATTAGCCTGGCACGGATGTCTCGGCTAACCAGAATGAGAAAGAGAATGAACGTGTGTGTGTGTGTGTGTGTGTGTGTGTGTGTGTGTGTGTGTGTGTGTGTGTGTGTGTGTGTGTGTGTGTGTGTGTGTGTGTGTTCTGTGAGCAGCGATGTGTGAGTTCAGCTTATTCACTTCGGGTTATGAAACCGCAGCGTTGTCGTGACGTCGTATGTGAATAAATGCCGACGCTTTTCGTCCTGTGGATGTGGGACGAGGCAGGAAATCCTGAAAAGACTTGTGTGCATGCAAGTGTGTGTGTGTGTGGATGTGTGTGTGTGTGTGTGTGTGTGTGTGTGTGTGTGTGTGTGTGTGTGTGTGTGTGTGTGTGTGTGTGTGTGTTTGAGTTGAATACAACACTGCTGAGGCTTTTTCTTTCACTGCCAAATGTGTAGTAAATGTCATCCGCCTATCTCCCTGCTATCAACTTCCTACTAATCCTTATTAGGTGTTGTTCCTATGTGGGTCGTCGTGGCAACGGGCCCCAGGCTATCTCCATAGGCAAGAACTGTGACAAGTTTGGCATCGTGGTGCACGAGCTGGGCCACGTCATCGGCTTCTGGCACGAGCACACGCGGCCCGACCGCGACGATCACGTGACCATCATCCGGGACAACATCCAACCAGGTGAGGCGAGACACGCCCCCTGCAAGAGGTGAACCAATCAGATGCCTCTCTGTCCGGAGACGTGGAAGGACAACAGATGTGTGTGTGTCTGTATGTGTGTGTTTTAATGACCTCCAACTCCAGACCATAGATTTATATATAAAGGCTAGATGTCTCGTCTGCGTTGCCGGCCAACGGAGCCGAACGGCCGCACATGGCGGCCATCTTGCTACGGGGCAGCTCGCTCACCCATAACATTGTGTTGGTAGTGGTAAATAACCATAACTGGCTCAATTTTCAACCGATTTTTAAACGATCTGGTTTGTTATAAACGTCAGAGATGTAGTTATGACACTGCATAAATTATTCATTTTTTGAAAATAACATAATTATTCATAAGTACATCTCTGACATTTATAACAAACCAGATCGTTTAAAAATCGGTTGAAAATTGAGCAAGTTATGGTTATTTACCACTACCAACACAATGTTATGGGTGAGCGAGCTGCCCCGTAGCAAGATGGCCGCCATGTGGTGACGTCCGGCTCCGTCGAACGAGACATCTAGTCTTTATATATAAATCTATGCTCCAGACTGTCACTTTACCTCCTGACAGGCGTTAAATCAAGTGACATCACAGCGTCTCAGACCTGAGCGACGTTTTTTATTTAGAAACTGATCTAATGCTCCCAAATACACCTTCAAGTAGTTTAATACTTGTCCTTTAAATATCTATTCACGGTCATCGTATCGTATCACACTATTTGCTCATATGCTGCTGTTGTGTGTGTTTGTGTGTGTGTTTGTGTGTGTGTGTGTTTGTGTGTGTGTGTGTTCCCAGGCCAAGAGTATAACTTCCTCAAGATGGAGCCAGGGGAGGTGAACTCCCTCGGAGAGCCATATGATTTTGATAGCATCATGCACTACGCTCGGAACACCTTCTCACGGTAAACAACTGATCAGATTTCCCAACTTTTAAAATCTGCTCTGTGTCTTGTGAAATGTTGAAGTTGTTGTTGATTGTTGTGGAATTCAGAGCTGCAGCTACGTCCGATTTGATGTAACTATTAAATACAGCATGTTTAAAAAGTGATGTATTATCTGTCTTGTCACGAGCTCTGCTTTTACAAAGTGATAAAACAAACAACACTGTTGAAAGGAAAAATAATAAAAACAGAGGAGGAACTGCCAAGAGCCTGAGTGAAGGGGGTTGTTGTTTTTATACCTTTCTGTTTGTTTTTTTTCTTTTGTAAGAAAGATTAATGCAAAAGCTACTGGACAGATAATATGGTGGAAGGATGTGATCTGGGTCAGTAAGGAACCCATCAAATATTGGTCTGAAGTCAGAGCAGGTGTCAAATTCAGGTTATTTTTAGATTTTATTTTATTTCTCAAATAATAATCAAAAAATCATGTTGGCACTGATATTTATGAGTTTGTGCAATGAATTTAAATGTGTTTTCTTAAGGCAACTGTTGGGCATTGACAGAGGTTTGTGTTCTAATGAGTTCCATTCTGGGTTATGTCCACATGTCTTGTTAAATCTCGGGATTAAAGTCAACATTTTTATGTTTGACTGATAATTTGGCTGCATAATTGCAATAAATGACCTAGTTAAAAACCAAAACAACACACAGACAGTTAATTGAAGACCCTGCGACCCTCGAGGGATAAGTGGTAGAGATAATGGATGGATGATAAATAAATGGTGTATAAGCAACAAATTGAATAGAGAAAACAGTACATATACTGAGGTAATGTCTTACTCAGGAAACTTGTTATCACATTAAAACAAACCTTTAAGAGTCTTGACCTCTGCATGTGACTTTCTCTTGTGACCAGTGAAATCCAAATCTTAACCTTATGAAAGGTTCATAAAAAGGTAAAAATCAGAGGAAGGTCAACAAAACAGTTCTGTAGAGAAAAACAAGATGTTTCTTTTTAAACAATCCTGCGTTAGAAACCTTTGAGTATCTGAGTTCTAATCAGACTCGCGCTCACGTGGACTTTTCCTGATATAACGTCGCACTAAAAAAAACGATGGAAAGTTTCCAGCATCGTGAAGTTCCTTCGCAATCTTCAGACATCTCCTCCGTCTCAGATCAGCCAGCTTGGATCTGGCAGCGAGCGGAGTCATGGGTTCACTTTACGATGCTTTTTAATCTGAGCCATTCCTCCTCTGATGAACTCTCCCATTCCCCCACTCACACACTCGGCTGAACAATGGATCTCAGAACATATCAAATGATATCGTCGTGCGGATGAAATAATGTGTTGGAATGTCATATTTAATCCGGAGGTGTTTATTAAATCTCTGTTCCTCCCGGCAGGGGGATGTTCCTGGACACCATCCTCCCGTCCCGAGATGAAAACGGCGTGCGGCCTGCTATCGGCCAGCGGACCAGGCTCAGTAAAGGAGACATTGCACAGGCAAGGAAGCTGTATAGATGTCCAGGTACTGATATATTTACTACCCGACCACAGTGTGTATGTGTGTGTGTGTGTGTGTGTGTGTGTGTGTGTGTGTGTGTGTGTGTGTGTGTGTGTGTGTGTGTGTGTGTGTGTGTGTGTGTGTGTGCTGAGAAACAAAAGATGACTGATCTGTTTATCTGCTCACATCTTCGGTGTGAGACTGGTCCGTCCATGGGTTCTCCGAGGCACAGCGAGGAGGTTAGGTCACTTCTTTTTCCACGTGACGCTGCCCGCTCGGTTTTCAGGTCTCAAACACACACACACACACACACACACACACACACACACACACACACACACACACACACACACACATACACACACACACACACACACACACACACACACACACACACACAAACACACAAACAAACTTGCACGCACACTCTCTCCTCCCATCAGCTCTTGTGCTGTTCTGGCGTCCTCCTGGTCCCAGGCGAGCTGCCGTGACGTGATCTAGATCTGAGCTGATCTGTGCTGTGATGTTGCAAAAGGTTCACGATCGCAAACGCTACCGTCCACACACACACACACACACACACACACACACACACACACACATATTTCCATCCTCAAGACAATTATAGACTCTAGGTCATCGTGTATGATGTTCGGTGCATGAATTCATTCACGTTGACCAATTTTGTTCAGTTAAAATAGCTTTTAATCTGAACATATGTCATAATCCGAGGTGCGTGTGTTTATAAATGTATTAATACACTTACACACGCTCCCTGTGTGTTCTTATATCGAATCTGTTTCTGATCCTGGCGAGAGAACAACTCTGTGTTAGTGCGTCTCAGCTGGAGATGGATGCAACGCCAACCTTATAAGGTCACATTTGAGTGATACCATATTCACTGACAGATGAACAGTGCCCAAGGGCATTGTGGGGGGAGAACAGCATGCATGATGGGATAGGAGAGGCGCATTTGGCTAACCTCCTTTTGAGAGGGAGCGACGGCGATAAACTCAAAATGAAGCATAAAGGAAAAAAAGGGGAAAACAGCCGTTCCAGCTTGTCTATCTCTTATTTTTGTCTTCATTACAGTGAATAAAAAAAGATGTCACTATTCTTCACTTGCAGTAAAAGAGGCTGCTGGGAATTTTATTTTTAAAGCTGCTATTGGTTGAAGGGGGGTCTATGACGGCCCTTTGTGGTCGGACCTCACAAGTTCTCTGATCCACACCTACGTGCAAAACTGAGAGAAACTAAAGACGACATGAAACATGCGCTTTTTTGTTTGGGAGGCCAATTTTAATTCCTTTACCTTTTCTAACAGTTTCCATATGGACGGATTCGGGTAATGCAGACGTGAGCGTTGGCTCAGAGACGAGTGGATGAGGCCGTGGGGATGTTGTTCGCACAAATTGTCTGATGTCTATTTATTTTTTGGCAGTAAAATAAAAAGTTTGTGCCGATTGAGAATAAAAATAGATGAGAGAGCCAAGTGTTCTTTAGTAACATGCACAGGACTCAGCTGTAAGGATTATACCCAACAGCAGGACTCACCACAGAAATGTAACTCCATCTGTGTGTGTGTATGTGTGTGTGTGTGTGTGTGTGTGTGTGTGTGTGTGTGTGTGTGTGTGTGTTCAGCATGCGGCGAGACGCTTCAAGAGTCAACGGGCAACTTCTCGTCTCCTGGTTACCCGAACGGATACCCTTCATACACGCACTGTGTGTGGAGAATATCTGTTACACCTGGAGAAAAGGTACACACACTAACACACACAGACACACACACACACACACACACACACACAGTAAGCATCCTGCAAAGTAGTACATGCATTGCCAGTAAAATAAGGACATCGATTAAGTCCATCTCTTCAGGTACCGTCCTCCTCCTCTGGTCTGATTCCCGTCACCTGCTCTCTGATAGATTGGAATTGACTTTATTCAATATGTGTGTTTTTCTTTCACTCGTTCAGATCGTTCTGAACTTCACCACCATGGACCTGTACAAGAGCAGCCTGTGCTGGTACGACTACATCGAGGTCCGGGACGGATACTGGAGGAAAGCTCCGCTGCTCGGTGAGATCCAGAGGCAGGCGGCCATTCACAGGCACTTTCAGAATAAGTGGTGCAGCATGAATTTGAATTATTACAAGACGAAAACGCTGTTAAATTGTTCATATGGGAATAGTTTTATAAACCGCCTGACTTGATTTCTGACTTGCCTTCATTGTATTGTTAAAAAATGCATGTGTGTGTGTGTGTGTGTGTTTCACAGGCAGGTTCTGTGGAGATAAAGTTCCTGACGTCTTGATTTCCACCGACAGCAGAATGTGGATTGAGTTCCGCAGCAGCAGCAACTGGGTGGGAAAGGGCTTTGCTGCCGTTTATGAAGGTAACTCCCTTTTCTAAACATGAAGTGTGTGAATCCACAGACTTCAAACCGACCGGGTTATGAAACCGGGAAGATCTCAATTCAGGCGACTGTGTGACTTCTGTGCATCGATTTCTGGGGATTTTCATTATTCATGGTGAAGCCGGCGTGTGTTTCAGGTGTTTTGGGTTCAGTGGAGTTACTGATAGCTCATCCTGTCTCTTTCTCTCTCCCTCCGTCTTTCTGTCTGTCCCTCCATCTCTTTCGGTGTCCCTCTGTGTCTTTCTGTGTCCCTCTGTCTCTTTCTGTGTCCCTCTGTCTCTTTCTGTGTCCCTCTGTCTCCTTCTGTGTCCCTCTTTCTCTGTGTCCCTCCTTCTCTTTCTCTCTCCCTCTGTCTCTTTCTGTGTCCCTCTGTCTCTTTCTGTGTCCCTCTTCTTTCTGTGTCCCTCTGTCTCTTTCTGTGTCCCTCTTCTTTCTGTGTCCCTCTGTCTCTTTCTGTGTCCCTCTCCTTTCTGTGTCCCGCTGTCTCTTTCTCTCTCCCTCTGTCTCTTTCTGTGTCCCTCTGTCTCTTTCTGTGTCCCTCCGTCTCTTTCTCTCTCCCTCTGTCTCTTTCTGTGTCCCTCTGTCTCTTTCTGTGTCCCTCCGTCTCTTTCTCTCTGCCTCTGTCTCTTTCTGTGTCCCTCCGTCTCTTTCTGTGTCCCTCTGTTTCTTTCTGTGTCCCTCTGTCTCTTTCTCTCTCCCTCCGTCTCTTTCTGTGTCCCTCTGTCTCTTTCTGTGTCCCTCCGTCTCTTTCTGTGTCCCTCTGTCTCTTTCTCTGTCCCTCTTCTTTCTGTGTCCCTCCGTCTCTTTCTCTCTCCCTCTGTCTCTTTCTGTGTCCCTCTTTTGTCTGTGTCCCTCTGTCTCTTTCTCTCTCCCTCTGTCTCTTTCTGTGTCCCTCTGTCTCTTTCTGTGTCCCTCCGTCTCTTTCTCTCTCCCTCTGTCTCTTTCTGTGTCCCTCTGTCTCTTTCTCTCTCCCTCTGTCTCTTTCTGTGTCCCTCTGTCTCTTTCTCTCTCCCTCCGTCTTTCTGTCTGTCCCCTCGTGTGCAGCGATCTGCGGGGGGGAGATCACCAAGGACTCGGGACAGATCCAGTCGCCCAACTACCCCGATGACTACAGACCGTCCAAAGAGTGTGTGTGGAGGATCACTGTCGCCGAGGGCTACAACGTCGGGCTCAGCTTCCAGGCCTTCGAGGTGACTCACCCCCTCCCTGCGTGCATGTGTGCGCTCATCTTTGTGTGTGTGTGTGTGTTTGTGTGTTTGTGTTTGTGTGTGCTTAGGAATGTCTGGGTCAAATTTCATGCTTGTATAACTGCTAAGAAGTTAATAAAGTTGTGGTGCGTGTATGTGTGCGTGCACTGCTATGTGTCAGTGTGTGTGTGTGTGTGTGTGTGTGTGTGTGTGTGTGTGTGTGTGTTTGTGTGTGTGAGGATTAGCTCTGTAGTTGTTACGCTGTAAAAATGTCAGCGCACTAAATGAGTCATTGTGTTGCCAACCTGACGTCACACATGAACACACAGCTTCTCACTGCAGCTCAAATCAACCTCTTAATATCTGCACCATTCTATTCTTCTATTATAAAAAAAATTAAGATAAGACGCATAATACACAAAATATCAGTACGCTATGTATCTGCCACTATATAAAGATGTGTGTGTACTATAAATACTGCTTTTACAGTACATATGTATAGGTATAAATCAAAATAGTACACAATATGATTGTATCACCCGCTGTGTGCGTTCTGCAGATCGAGAGGCACGACAGCTGCGCCTACGACTACCTGGAGGTCCGGGACGGCCCCCTGGAGACCAGCCCTCTGATTGGTCGCTTCTGCGGCTACGACAAACCCGAGGACGTGCGCTCCACGTCCCACACGCTGTGGATGAAGTTCGTCTCAGACGGGACGGTCAACAAGGCCGGCTTTGCTGCTAACTTTTTCAAAGGTGTGTGTGTGTGTGCGTAATGGAGAGAGGCTGGTTGTGTGTTGATTGTGTTTTGGACCGAAGCATTCCTCCTGTGTGTGAAAATGAGCTCTGACGTGTGTGTGTTTTCCAGAGGAGGACGAGTGTTCCAAGCCAGACAATGGCGGCTGTGAACAGAGGTGTGTAAACACTCTCGGCAGCTTCAAGTGCGCCTGTGACCCCGGCTATGAACTGGCTCCTGACAAGAAGAGCTGTGAAGGTAACAGTGTGTGTGTGTGTGTGTGTGTGTGTGTGGTTTGCTGAACTCAGGGTTGCATTCCTTTGTGTGTTTCTGGAGGATATGAGTGTAGCTCATCAGAATAAAAACAAAACATCAACAGGAAGAAACACACATCGTCGTTGTTCCACTGCCACAAACACTGTGAAGCTCCTTTAACTCCACAGACTCGATGAAGTGTCTGTAACGAGCCACAGACTGAAACAACTGAACCACTTCTGAGGCCGAGAGCGAAAAACGCTGCGAGGGACCACATTGTCCACATTGTGGCTTTGCTGTATTTGCTTTAAAGAGCAGTTGTTACTTTGGCTTGTGCACTGAATTAACATGTGGGAACAATATGAAGAAAGTGGAAAAAGGGATTTTGGCACGGTTCTTATACACTTTAAGTCGAGAGCTGATGCTGATTATGGTGTAGACGGTAAATAAAGATGGACAACGTGTCTCCACTTCCTCCCACCATCCAGAAAAGAAGCTAAAATATCCCGGTGTAACAGGACAAATTAACCCCCGCCCAAATTAAACCCGGGTATACTTTGGCCCGGGCCAGAGTATACCCCGGGAGATAACATGCACTTTATCTCGAAAACAAGCATGGTCATTTTGATGTTGTTATCAGTGTTTAACTCTGAACATTTATATTGTAGCGAGGACTTGCTAGTCTTAGAAGTTGAAGTTTAAGGACGTTATGACTTGTATTATGTTACAATTGCATTATGTTTTGGGTATGTGCTTTTATTTGAATGTGTAACACTTAGGGTTGCAAAATGGGAACGGGAATATACGGGAATTAACGGGAATAAACTGGAATAAACTGGAAATGTTGTGGGTAATTTATACTAACTGTATTTACCTTGTCATATACAGACATAAATATAAACAGTTTCTTTTGTCATAGGCTGATTTGAGCCCTGAGGAAACTTTGGGCACTTGACTATATGCTTCTGCATCGTTGTGTCATTGTTAACATAGGTCTTTGCACAGTATTTGCAAATGTACACAGCCTTTCCTTCTACATTGGATGGGGTGAAATGCCTCCACACATGAGATAGTGCACATGGCATTGTTCTGTAGATAAGATGAGTAAAAAGTTTGTAAAAAAACACTAATGCAATGCCAGAGATATAAATAGTTAGCCAAACAATTGGAATCGTCTGTAAACATATTTTACAATTGATGGATAAATGAATGTAAATAGGCTAGATGAACAGATGAACAATCCTCAATCAGCATGCTAATATATTTTCCCAGTAATGTCATCGAAACTTACCTGACTAGTCCTGCACACTACAGCAGGCCTCAATAGCCCTGCTGTAGAGTGAAGGATGCTGGG
>NC_083637.1:9485775-9498275 GCF_963576545.1 Limanda limanda
GTACATCTCTTAACTGTGCAATATTCATTGTATTTATATATCTATGTATACATATATTTACATTAATTTGTCTATATTTGTTATATTTCCTTAAATTTAAGTATTGTTGCTGTAATATTGCAAATTTCCCTATTGTGGGAAGGATTATTATATCTTATCTTATCTATTAACTAGATACTTTTACTCAAGTACAGTTTTTAGGCATCTGGGTACTGTGACTTATTGTAAATGTACGTATATACTCCACTACAAGTCAGCTACAATATTTATGTGAAGGAGGAGTTGTTATTTTCCATGTGTTGTTTTGTTATTTAAAGTTTTCTATTTGTATTTTATTTATTTTTCAAAAAGCACCAATGACATAGATCGAGGGTGTGAAGAATAACCGTAAAAGAATCTCAATAAACATATTCAGGATAAAAAAGAGGTAGAAGTATAGAATTTTACATAAAGTGGTACTATTACTACTAATGGTAAATTTGTCCTGCTTTGTATACATTTATAGATTACCTCACATGAATATTGTAGCTGATAGTAATCAAACACTCGTGGGACAGATGTCGTTAAGAATTTAAAAATCAAACACACGATCAAATTAATAACTATTATTCAGTTAATCTCCCAGGAGTAAATAAAGTCATGGATATTAGTTCCGCTCAGGGAAAGTGAGATTGCAGCACAGCAAGAAACTAAATAGAACTCAGAAAGGAAATAGAGATGATCTCTGGCCCAACGGCTGCATTTTACTCAATGTTAGAACTTATGTAATGTGTATGGTTTGTGCAAATTGATGTGGAAAGATATGTGAGCAGGCGTAAGAACATTAGTTTCAAGTAATTTCAAAATTACATATAATAAAAGATAGATTGCTTTCTGTTATGGATGGATTTATTTATACATTTTATGCCATATCTTATTTTTCAAAGTCTAAATACACTGTTACCATGAAACCTGCAACCACTTGATGTTTTCATTTTGGCCAGTTGGGGCAGCAGAAACAAGCTGTTAACACAACTTAGATAGATGGATAGAGAGGACGGAAGAAAGAAAGTAAGAATGGAGAGATGGATAGATGTTATAGCTTTCATTTATTTGAAATTTTAATTATTTAAGTTTATTGCTGGGTTTTCTAGAAGAATACAACTTTGTGTCTGTTAAGAAAAGTGCTTTGTAAATAAAGATTATTATTATTATCTGACCTCAGTTTTAAACCATTAAAACAACATAAGTCTTTAGAGACTTGAACAGTTAAAATACTGTCAGTGTCATAAAAAAGTAAAATTTCCCGTCAGCAGTTTGGAGAAGAAGAAAAAAAGTCAACCTCTAATGGATTTCTGTGGCAGCTGGAGAATTCATATATTTCGCTAATAGCTTTTGCATCTTATGCATTAAAAAGAAAAAACTTAAAACTCTCTGAGGGCAAAGGGAATTACAGCTTTAAGCTTTTATCACACAGAAGTAGTGTGGCGAGCTGGAGGAGAATGGCTGCTCTCTGGGTGTGCGGGGGTGATTAGCTCCGAGCTCCGGTCGATGAATAATTCAGTTTAATCTCAGTCGGAGGACGTGTTGAATGAGACTCGACCAAAACCCCGGGATTCGCTGCAGCGCTGCCACGTCACGATGAACTGCTGGTTTCAACATGTTCAACTATTCAACTTCTCTTTTGTTTTTGAGCCTCAACTGTCACTCATGATTGCTCCATTTCTTGCCAACTACAGTATCTTGACTTTACTTTACACAACATAAATACATGAATGGATTGTTAAAAATGCATATGGGGTGTGGAAGACTCCAGAAAAAGACTTGGATCAAAACCTCATCCAAATATAACACAAAAAGGAAAAGACAAAACTTACAAAATCTGCAGGTTATATATTAGTATAATAGCGAAAGTCTGACATATGTTAGTATAACACAGAAAAATGTGGTTAGTTTCTAGTGGTTATAAAGGATTTTTATCAAAACACCAGCGAGGAGGCACTGGTATATAATATAATGAGATTGTATAGAGTCAAAGTTTCATGTTCCCATAAATTTAATTGGCAGGTTTCACTTTCATTATAACTGGCATGTACTTAACGCGGGTGATTAATTTATGTTGTGTCTATTTTTATGGTCGAATGTTTTTTTTTTCTTCTCATTTTTCACATTGGATTCTTCTTTCTCAATTTTAATTGTTGCTCACTTCCAGTAAAATGTGATGATTATTTAACCTTACTGTTGCTTCCTCTTATTGTGTGTGCGTGTGTGTGCGTGCGTGTATTTGTGTTTCAGAGGCAGCTGTTTGGCATCGAGGCCCCGGCTTCTTCGGAACTGACTGGTTGGAGGAAATACTTCAACAGCTACACGCTGCAGGGACGCCGAAACGTACGCGACACGCACATGTACACACACGCAGGCTCTGTTACATGTGATGCAGTGTTCAGGTATATGGAGTCAGAACTGTGTGTGTTGCTCTCTTCCAGTACGTCCTGGCTACATACGGAGTCCTGGCCCTTTCAGCAGCTGCCTACATGATGCACAGACAGAGCAAAAAAGAAACTTCCAGCCCAACAGCCTGAAAGATAAGAACTGTGACGATTTAAAATTTACTGCAGGAAACCACGGGACACTAAACAAATGAATGTGAAAGCGTTTGACAGCTTATCGTTTTGTTAATAAATGAAGTGCAAATGTTCAGTGCTGTCTTATCATTATTCAGTGATATGATGCAAAGTCACGCTGGTTGCCATGGCATCTAAGTGTGTGCATGTGTGTGTGTGAGTGTGTTTAATTGTTCACCACAAACAGTCTATTCTCTGCTGAGGAAGCTGCAACCAAACCTCATTTTATTTTCTGTTTCTCATGTATTCTGTTGCCCCGGATCCCAGTGAGAGTTCGAGTCACGACAAAAATCATGCAACAAGTTAAGACTCATATTCAAGTCGTGTTGTAAAATCAGAATAACAACAACACTCTGAATAATTCATACATGTAACAAAGATCATGTCTGAGCTTGTAGACAGTGATACATTGTCGAAACCACAGAATAGTGGGAGGGCCCGGCATAAAAAGAAAAGGAGAAGAGCAAGATATTTTTTTCATTTCAAGAAAATGTCAAAGTGATGGGAATAAGGTCGAATTAACATTAATTACGCAACTTCCTTGATTTATTTTTAACTCTGCTAAATTGGTTAGATCAAGGTTCAATGCAAACGAATGAGATTGTTTTTATTGGAATGATAACAGCTATCAGTTATGTAAAGTATACATGTGCACCACTTCAGAAACGTGTGCAATCAATCAGTCACTCCTCTAACTGGATTCGACTGGAATCGCCTTTATCCTCAACATTTTCACTTTATTCATGAAATAGTATTTCAACTTTATCTTCAATGTTTTGCCTTTATTCTGAAAAATGCTAAATATCTTCCTCTCTCATGTTTGTCCCTCATACTCTGCAGTAAGAAAACCCTGATGCATGAAAATGAGACTCCCCTCCTCTTAGCTCCAGAGAACCATCAACATCAACAATTACATTACATTACATTTCATTTAGCTGACGCTTTTATCCAAAGCTACTTACAATAAGTGCATTCGACCATGAGTGTACAAACACAGAACAACAAGAATCAAGAAAGTACAATTTCTACAAGGAAGCCAAATAACAATATATATAATATACAATATAAGAATATAACAACAAATACTTGCTGCCTCAAGTATTTAATTCTCTCAAGTTATTAAAGGGATGTTAGATCTTCAGGGTGGGACCTACACTAGAATAATAAAATAAAACATATAAAATGAATTCATCAACATAGAACTTTATTTATCCAAAACAGAAATAACATTATACTTGTATCTATCCTAAAGTAGATATATTGTTTTGGTACTTTGATACACTTAGTCTCAAACAAGAAAGTACTTTCTACTTCACTGCATTTTCAAAAAAGCCTGACAATACATGTTAACTTTAAGGAATCTAATGCAATCGAATCGGGCAGTTAACGTCAGAATCAACCTCCTGCACCAGCAGCCTCACTGGTGAAGAATCTCCGGACATGGATTCTGAAGAAGTTGCTGCTTTGACTCACAGTGAAAGTGAAATTGACTAAAGCTGGGGTTAGTAATCGTGACGAATGCTAGCAGGAGCAGGCTAGGGTTAGGGTTAGGGTCTCTCGTCTAGGCTACGCCGCCAAAACCCATGAGTGTGCACGGCCTGACGAGCGCTCGGACCCGACTGTACGTGACTCAATCGCTAACATCTGACCACCGTCCCTGCTTCAGCTGAAGAGCACGAGCAGGGTGAGCACTGGATGTCGGACAGTGACTCAATGACATGATTTGGGCGTGTTTATAAGGAAATTGAGGAGGAATGTGTTCCGGAATCAACCTTTAACATGACAAAGTCTGTATAAGTCTTGTATTAAACAGTAAACATTAATAATTATAGACTAGCAGAAAAAACTGTGGACATAGATATTGATCTTTTATATCGCTTATGTGAATACATCAGCTTTGCATTGGGGAACAAGTACTTTTACTTGTAATACCTATAAATAAATCAAATATTAGACAAGATGGTGAATATCCCTTGCAATTTAAATGCAAGTGCTTACTTTTACTCAAGTACAAGAGTTACTTTTCAAGTACTTTTACATTTAAGGCTATTTATTAGTACTTAAACAAAAGTATTATGTAAACTTTTTATTTTTTTACCCCAACCCTGACACGAACTCGACTCTCACCCGCCACCCAGGTGTGTTTTGAAGTTGACACCGGTCCTCACAGAGATAGAATAACACGACTGAATCACACACACACTGCCGGCAGATCACGTGATTTCATAGAATCCGCGGAAGTGAAAGCAAAACTGCGGAGCGCGTGCGCGTCAATGCGGTCGCGAGCACGCGCTTTTGTGGCTTTACGCTGGAGGCGTGGACCAATCTCATTCTGCCTCTCCTCCTCCTGCAGCCCTCATGTAAAGAGAAAGTAAAAAAATGTTTCTAGTCCAAATGAACCGTGAGTCTGTGCAGGAGAGAAGCCGAAGCTCCTGAATGACCCTGAACCAGGCTCCGACCCCCAGGTATCACAGGTTAGTCCACTTTGTTCTGGCTTCATTCATTAACGCGTAAAAGTCTCTGTGCCACTTTACGCACCAGTGTCAAAATGTGTCTCCGTCATTGATCCTCGAAAGGAAAAAATGTCTTCACCCAGGAACACACACACACACACACACATTTCTCCTGAACTTAACTCTACTAAAACAGACACAAACATATTAAGATAATTACAATTTAAAAACATTTTATTCTCATCGCACAGTTTTAAAAACAAACCTGTTGCTGAGCAGAGGGAGTTTGAAATGTGTTTTTTAAAGAAAAGTTAAATGGACAGAGAAATTACAGAAGTGGAAAATTATTACAAAATATATATACATTAACTCATATATGTTTGATTTAAATCAGTCCCTTTATCACTGGACGTTTGTATTAAATAATAGTAAGAATAAAATGAAAGTTTTATAAAAGAATAATAAAATAAAAATACATTCATATTCCTCTTTTCTCTGATCATGTTTATAGCTGTGTAGGTCGTCAATATTCGGGAAACTCGACCATTTCTCGAATTGTTGTTTCTCAGCTGCAGCACATTGGATCTGAATTGAAACAGTCTGAGTTTTAAGTGCTGACATTTAATCTGACTTCAGCTGCACGGGAATCACAGCCTGCTGCTGCTCGACAACTCAACAAAAAGTACCACACTTCAACGCAGAGGTTAATTTCAAACCAAGCGTGGTTATCTTGATAAAAGAATAATAACAACAGAAACTCCACTGTCGAGGTACTGACAGCTGCACTGAGCCGAGAAAGAGAATTTACACAACAAAGTGTAAAGTGACAACAGTTAAACTCAGTGTCGTGTGGTCGTGTGGTTTGAGTTGAGACAGGAAAAGCAGCACTAAAATATTAGAAAAGTTTTTTTTTTTTTACTGGAGATGATATTTAAATGCTCTCTTCCTCATTTAAAAGAGGAGATAAAAGAAATAGTTACAATTAAACCAGCTGTAAGAATCCAGAAAGATAGTGGAGGAAAGCAGCCTCTCTTTTTTGTAAACCGTCAACTAGTAAAATCACTGTGAGTCTGAGTAATAAATAAAATATCCACTCGAAAAAACTTTATTTATAAAGTACTTCCCCATAATTTACTATAAAAGCAACATGCAAACAGATACGACAAACAAAAAACATTCTTATATATTTATACTCAAACTGGAAATACTAATAAATTATACATATTGTAATAACCTACTTGTTTTTCAGTTTTTTGTTCATAAATTTTATTTGTATTTTTACGCCTGGTCTTTGGGGTCCTGCGAGGAGAATGAGAAAGTGAAAGTGTTTTTTTATTATCATTGTAATCTTACCCCTCATTGATGTGGTTTATTGGCAGCCACATGACCGTATCTGCCCTAGGCAAGCAAACACACACACACACACACAGACACACACACAGACACAGACACTCAGGCTGGAGCCAAAGCGATAATAAGTGATGTGTCTTTTAACAATGCAGCTGTAGTTGTAATAAATGGCAGCATGAACATAGTTGCTCCTATTCATGAACCGAAAGAAAGTTATCAGTCAAATCTTTACAGAGCTTTACAGGAAGTTAAAAAACTGATAAGAGGAGCTAAAAAAAACAAAAAAATCTGCAACTACTTTGATAATTTGCTAATCGTGTGTTATTTTTCCAGTAAAATGCAGAAAATACGATTGGCATATTTTCAGAGTTTTCTCATTTTTAAGAGACTCAATAATAAATCAATGTAGAAAGTGATTAAGATGTTGATTGGTGATGGCAATAATCACTTCAGTCATTTTAACTTGCGTTCGAAATGTTTATTGCAGCAGCAGAACCTTGAAATGTCTGTTTTTAGTGAAAGATCTCAGTTTGCACTACCTGGTCAGAGCCAAACCCCAGACGGACACAGTCAGAGACAAGCTGTTGAACATGAAGTGTTTAACATAGGAAGCAGATACTTCCCTCAGTAGTTAACAAGCAGCCTGATGAGAGTGAATATGATTCACATTTGGAAAAAGCAACTGTTTATTCACAAGTTCAACATAATAATCGATTTTAACTGCTTGTCTGTTTTCTTTCCTGTGAACAGATGAAGCTTCTTCAGCCTCTGCTTCACTCCGGCACTTTGTGCTAACGTGGCTGAATCCTGATTCACAATCTCAAGCTGTCGTTTAAACAACATGGAGTCGTACAGCGGACTGAGCGGCAAATGAGCAGCCAGGAGGGTGTCAGTGATGGAGGCCCTGCTGCCAAAAAGTGGAGGATATGGTGCAACCGATGGTCAAGAGAAGGATTCTCCTGTATAGGATGGTCAGAGACAAACCAGATAAACCAGTTGAACAGAGCCAAAATGAGAAGTGTGCAGCGGAGACACAGAGTCAACTCCCCGAGGAACCTGTCAGCCCCGAACAGAACCCAGAGCTCGTGGGACCAGGCCGCCAAGAGCTGAAGGAGAGGCAGCTTGAGTCACTGCACTGGGACAACGAAGAGGAAGACCATGAACCCTGGATCCAGGTCAGTGAGCTTGAGCAGATGTCTGGAGCGAGTTCAGTCAGAAATGAAACACCTGGATTTCATTTCATGAACTTTATATCCAGCGACGGAAGAAATAATCAGATGTTTTACTCGGCTAATAAGGTCCCGTGTGGAAATACAAAACATATTTAGTAGTATAAACATGAAGATATACTTTAAGTACCAAAAGTACTCACAACTTTCAATAAGAATGAACTACTATATGTACTGCTATAGCATAATTTAACTTAGCTTATTCTATAAATACCTCAACTGTGTCTGTTTGTTGGTTTATTTGTTTGCAGGATAATGCAAAAACTACTAAACTGATTTCCACCTAAATAAAAATTTTGGTGTAGATGCAGATTAAGAATGAAAAATAATATATAGTTAAGATTATCAGACCAGTTATATATTATTATATATTATATTTCTACTCAAAGAACTTGACAATTGTGTGTAGGATTATTTATTGTACTTAATACAACCACAAATGAATCACAAACATATGATATAAATGTGCTGGAAGAAACTAAACGTGATACATGTACTTTGCTGAGAAAGATAGAACTCATCACTGCTGATGACACATCACATCACTGTTTTCATTAAACACACGACTTCCACCAAATGTATTTGATGTGACGATCTCTGTGTCACTGTCTGGAAACTAAGCCTTAAAAAATGTTGAATGTCTGAGTTCATCGTTGGAGTCTGAAGGTTTACATCGAAACCTTCTAGTCTGATTAATAGCATAATTTTACATCAAATTGATAACCTATACGTTTCAATATATTATAGGAATCTACACAAACTAAACTCTAGAATCATTTTGAGTAAAAACCCTTTTTGTAGTCCTCTTTTGCATCCCTGAGTAGCGTCTGCAGGTACAGCAGCCTGTATGGAGCCTGAGAGGTTGTTGAGTGCCTACACTGTGCGGTCTGTACATGTTGATTATCATTATCAGGTTGACTCATTACTTCCTTCTCTCCTGCAGCTGGTCACCGGAGCCGACGCCGACTGCTTGCCCACACACCTGCGTCCGTTCTGCAGCCATGCAGAGTACGTACTGGTGAAGGGCACGTACCAGCAGCTCAGACACAGTGGTTACTACTGGGGGCCGATGACCATGGAGGAGGCGCACACAATACTGACCCACTCGTTACTGGGCACCTTCCTCATCAGGTAACCCACGACTCACCTCTTTCAGAGTTATACAGTTGATTCATCTTTTTGACTGCTCGTGTGTTGCCAAGATAATCTGTGCAACAGAAGCTGCCCAACTAAAATAGACTTGATCGGTTAAATAATGTTTAAATTAATGGAAACTAAAAAGAATGATGTACAATGTTTTAGAGTAAAGCGAAATAGCCCTCAATTTACGATATAAAATATTTATAACTTCACTCCAATTCCTCCCTGTGTTAGAGAGGACGGACAAAGTCCAGTCTTATCTGCAAAAAAACAAACTTTTGCCCTATTTCCAAACAAATGAACGGTCAACGGGAAGGAGAGAGAGAGAGAGAGAGAGAGAGAGAGAGAGAGAGAGAGAGAGAGAGAGAGAGAGAGAGAGAGGAAACGCTATAAGCCATAAGCAGCTGTTACTGTGATGCACCTCCCCCTCTACCAGAGAGAGAGAGAGAGAGAGAGAGAGAGAGAGAGAGAGAGAGAGAGAGAGAGAGAGAGAGAGAGAGAGAGAGAGAGAGAGAGAGAGAGAGAGAGAGAGAGAGAGAAATACAATTATAAATTATCAGTATTATGTTGAGTGTGAACCAGACAGTTACTGCATCATGACAGAAAGGCACAGACTTAATTTAAGAGGCACTGCCTTATTTACACATCATTATAATATATTATATGAATATATTGTATTGATAGTAAATATTTTATAATGAATACATTATAATATAATACCAAGAGATGTTCCCACACTGATATCAGCATCACAAACCCCTCTGATACTGTTGAAAATACAATGTCAGGCATCAGCACTGACACAAATCGATGCCACGTCTGCAAAGTTTATTAGTTATAGTTCAGCTAAAGCAACAATTTTCATTTCCTGGATCACTTCTTATCCCCAAAGCCATCGCTAATCTGCTATCGTTAAAATGTCAGCAGTTTCGTAATGTGTCGCACGGGAAAGTCCCACGAGTAAAACTTCACTTTAATGTGCACTTTATCAGCTATATCTATTTATTTGTCTTCTTCCTAAGTTCTGACTGGCTGTGATAAGCAGCATTGCACAACTCGCTTAAACTTCAGTGGATGTGCACAGAGTGACCGTGTGGTGGCGTCTTCTTTCAGGGACAGCGGCCAGCCGGATGTTTTCTTCACCCTGAGTTACCAGAGCGAGGACGGCCCGACGAGCGTCCGCGTGCAGGTGAACGACCTCCTCTTCAGTCTGCAAGGCAGCCAGAAGAAGTACCCGTCCCTGTTCGCTCTGCTCACCTACTACACCAGCTCCTCCTGCAAGCTGACGGTGCCCTACCGGCGCCAGCGTCCGGAGAGCCTGAGGCAGACGTGCCGGAGGGCGTTTGTTCGTACGTACGGAGCGGAGAACATAGGCAGCTTACCCGGACTCAGCCGTCAAGCCAGAAACTATCTGCACGCGTACCCGCACTGTACATAGACGCACGTGTGTGCACCCAGGGCCTGTTGCTGCATCGAGGTTGTTGTTTGTGTTTTGTACGTTATAAAAATAAACATTGTGTGTTTGTGTTTTGGCACGGCAAGAAAAGTCGAGGTTTGAACGACAGTTTGGCCGATTGTATTTTTCTCTGTGTGCACACATGCGAGTTTGGTTCCTTGGTGATTCTCAAAGGTAGGTGAAAGGGATCTAGTGGCAGAAATTGAATATAAAATAATCCCGTTGATGTTTTCACGAGTGCGTTTTATCCAAATTGTACGAATTGTTATCTTTACTCTAGAATGGGCTTTTTGTATTTAAATGCTTATATTTACATCGAGAGCGGGTCCTCTTAACGGTGGCCGCCACGCTTTTATTTACAGTTGCCCCGGACTGAGTTTTTATGGAGAACTGAAGGCTACCTGGAGGGGGGGGGGGGTGAGGTGATGGGTATTCAATTGCAACATACAACTTCACCACTAGATGTCCTTAAATACTACACACTGAACCTTTAACTGACTTGTATCTATAACAATGCCGTAGACGTTTTAAGGGTGAATTGGCCTCAGCCCCCAAGAGCCTCAAAGATGTAGATGATGTATATATTTGTGTTATTTAACCTTTCTTTGTTATTATAAATATCATCAAGGCAGTTTGTTGCATCTGCAGCTTGTTCAAGGGTTCTTTGCACACATTATCAAAATGGCACAAGAGTTTAAAGATCATTCTGTCAGAAATAACTTTTTCATCGTGTACGTATATGGGGAAGAATTGTAGCGAATGCCTCCGTGACACATTCAGAGTGATATAAATAATCCAAATACACATCAAATAGTGTTTTTCTTTCTGAGATGGTTTGTATAATTTAACATAGTGTTCATGTGTGCGATCATTCTAGTTTTAGGGAGTTATTTGATGTTATAATAATAGGATGACTCCCGATTGGTCGAGCTTGTGTGTCTTGATTCCGCGACTCAACCACGATCACGATCTGGCTGCAAAGGACTTAAAAAGAAAAAGATGGCAAAACCCATGTGTGAGATTTTTGCTTCACTTTTGTACAAACTGAAAGAAATAACCACTTTGCCTGAATACCTGTTATTGTGATGAGTAAAACTTGACTTGAATTCCAAACGTGTAAAATCAACTCATTTGCTTATACTGTTTTGAAATATCATCGGTACATCACTGTTGTTTCGACTGTTTCAGTGGATTCAGGGCATATCCTCCAATTCATTTATAATTAATTTATTAAATTCCAACCAAACTAAGTAGGGGGACTGAATGTGGGCTCACCATTACTTTGGCCCGGGGTTCATCCAGCTTGCAAAGTTTAAACTTGCACATTAACACTTCGAAATTGGTCATCTGTCATTTGTTCTACATCCTGTTCTAAATCTGAGTGGCAGTGGCCCCTTTAGCTTAAATTAGCCCAGCACCAGGGACACACACACGCACACAGTCCCTGTCCTCAAATTATTTCTGCCTTATTAACCTGAAAGATGTCGAAGTACACGTATCAACAAGTAGACACACAGTCAGTTTAAAGTGAGAGAGAGAGCTATATCAAGAGATATTTAAAATAACAATTTAATATTCTATTCTAATAATCTTACATCCATAAACATATGAAAAAACCAGATTTCGAAAAAAGATAAAAATAAATCAACACAAGCAGGAGAATAAATAATGTATTTAATATTATCTTACAGTTTAGTGCACATATGAATAGATACAGTTTAGTTCAATAGGAGTGAGTTAAACCATTATAAGATAAGATGAATATTGAGCCTCAAAGTTGTTAGAGCAGCAGACGAGTGAGAAAGAAGCAGAGACGAGAATCAAAAAGGCAAACAAATAAATTATTAAATACAAATACAGAATATGTACTTGTATACACCTTTCACTCTGCAAATATTGTTAAGAGATGTATTTGAATACTTGTACACTCCTGATCAAAACCTTAAGACCAGTTAAAAAATTGCATGAATTTGCATTTTGCACTGTTGGATCTTAGGAAGGTTCTAAGTAGAGCTTCAAAATGCAAAAAGAAGAAATGGGAACAAGAGACCAAAAGTTGTGAGCAGGCAATTTATTGAAAACAATTTAACTCAAATAGGCTGTTCATCAGCTGATCAAAAGTTTAAGACCAGCCTTTAAAAGCCAAAATCTGTGCAAAAATTTGGATTCCATGTAATTTCCTGTCAAGTTATCACACTGTGAAGATCTCTTGATGGCAAAGGCAAAAAAGCTCACCGTCTTTGAACGTGGTAGGATTGTTGAACTGCAT
>NC_083637.1:9803275-10003275 GCF_963576545.1 Limanda limanda
TGCTGCTTCGCGTCTCTAAGGTAAACACACAGAGGGGAACATCTCAAGCATGAAACACCACAGATCAGAGGGCTTTGGGGGGGAATTGGGCCTAGCATTAGCCCCGGCTAGCACGTAGCTCGTCGGTTAGCCGAGCTAGCATTGCTAACGCCGATGTGGAGCTGCTGCACGATGTGTGAAGAAGTTGAAGTCGGCTCTTTTTTTAAATGTCCTGTAGCTGATCGCATCCCGGGCTCATGTTTGCCTGCGTGGATTCGAACGTGCACGGGTTTGTTTACCCGGATCTGATCCCTCGGATTTGCAAACACAGAGCCCTTTAAAAACTTCCTCCCTCCACAAACTCGACTTCAAACTGCAAAGCGTTAGCAGTTTAACGTGCACAAAACATTTAGATGCAAACAACAACAAAGGTCTATTTTTTTTATTTGAAATGGCTAAAAGTCGGGAAAATAAAAGTCCAGGCGGGAGTTTACAAAGTGAGTTCTCTGTTTCCAAAGTTCAGCGGCTCACAGGCGAGTTGACCCCGTGGGAAGTTGATGTGTGTCTCACTTCTGTAGATCCGGTTGAATGAAAACATGACCGACACCTTTGTGTGCTGTCGAAAAACTTGACGACAAGATTTAACAAAGTTCTCCCGTGTCTGCAAAACCTAGTGGAAGAAGGATTGACCAGTTTAATAAGTACACACAGTTGAAACTAATGCAACAGCTCAGCAGAACTAAATCCCACCTTTCCCTTATTGAAGGCTTTCTACCTGTGGTTGAGTTAAATTGTGGTTTACTGAGAGAGAGTCTCGCGTTTATTCTGCCCATATAGATTTGAATTAAGTGACTCTATATGTGTTAGTTGACTACATGATGTCTTTTTTTTTAGCCTGGAAGTCAGTTGAATGCAACACAAGTATCACAAACATTGACCTAAATGTGTTGGAGTTAACACATTTCTCTAACATGGTGTTAAACCCAGGTAAGGTGGAGGCAGGTTGGATGACATACTTGGTCACCAGTAGCTAGATCACTGTTTGAAAGAGTTTTCTACTTGTGGTGCTCGTTTCCTCTCACGGAGAACTCAACTATCTTCATCGTGTTGCTTGTTAATGACCTTTGACCTCTCGTGTTAAAAGTTTGTTCTAAATCAGACAGAGAGGATTTAAAAACACAGAGCATCTCTTGCTCCCCGAGTCGATACTATAAACCAGAGTCTCAGATCAAGGCCCTGAAGTTCCTCTTGACGAGTCAAAAACAACACAAACAGTAGTCTTTTGTGTGTTGTGCCGTGTCTTCAATTATGATGTAAGATGAGTTATGCCTCGTACACAACATCTTTAAGCCGAGAACTTGTGCATGTGTTTTTAACCACATAGATGAAAGTCGTGCACTTGCAGAGGAGGTTTTCTTTAATGCACAAGGTCAGAGTAATGCAGAGAGCCTGACCACAGAATCCACCTGTTTACACACAGGCAGAAGGCAGATACCTTTCTCTTTAGTTATCAAATTACAAATGCAACTACACGTCGCTGTATCAAAATTGCTTTTGTTGGCCGTTGTGTGCAAAATTGTCTCTGCCGTTTGTAACTTTTACAAGAAATGTATCCTGCACTTTGCTGAAGTTTGAAATGATGGTTTCTATCAGGTCTGAGAATGCACTTTACTCAAAGATTACAAAGAAACCAGTGCTGACTATTCATCAAAATGAATATCGACTTTAATTATTGCTTAATTGCAACTCTACTTGTGTGTCTTACAAGGTGCAATATATTAATTTCATGTTCTAAGAGGAGATAATAAATGGAATTGGTTCAGCACCTGAAAAATGAGTTGTTTTATTGGATTTAAAGTAATTGGAGAAGATCCACTTTGGGAGCTCAGCTTGTTCAGTTTAGCTTTTTGTTTCACAGTTGGCTTGATAAAGCTTTTGATGTTTTCAAAGCCCATCTATCATCTTGAAGGCCTGTGAACCTACAGACTACGATCATGCAGGAGTAATGGCTGTTAAGTGAGCACAACTGTTGGAACTCGTGTTGAAAGAAAACCGTCTGGAGTAAACCCAAGTTTAAGTTTAGAGTTGATGTGGCATATTAACACATTCATTAATCTGGGCTCCTTGTCAACATGTCACACTGTTGGTCTGGACCGGGGCCAGGCACTGATAACCCTGCATCCTGTCACAGACTTATACAACCACTGGATTCTGTGATTCAGCTCTGATGATTACACACTTTTAAAAAAGGCCAACATTTGAAGGTTCCAGATTTCCTCGTGATTTCCTACGTGACACTAACCTGAATGTCATGGTCTGTTGTCTGGACTGAACAGGACTTGCATGAATGATGTACATGGTGAGGGACTGGTGATTACAGATGTGGGTTCAGCTGCTACCCATGACGCCACAGCCATTAAAAAGCCAGGCTGTAGAACACATGAACCATATCAATAATATGCAGGTATTCTGTATATGAGGATGTTCACTTTGTTGTGTCTAATATTGACCACACTTCTTGGTAGTTTGTCTGACACTGTGTGGATTTCCAAAAACACACGAGGCAGTTTACCGCCTCCACACTGAGCAGCTACAGTTAATGCTGCGTTTAATGTAGAGTGAGACCTGCTCCTCCAATCTCTACGGTCGAGGCATAATAAAACGGCCGAGTGCGACAAAACAAGTATAACGATGTCTCCAACGCTGAGACGAGCGTGGCACCGTTTCTGTTCACATGGATCCGTGTGATGAAATACCGTTTTTCTGGCTGTGATTATTGCTGCAAGGCCTTGGAGACTGGGAGATGAGGGGTATCCTGGACTTTGTTTGCAGAAAGCTTCACATTCCCACAGTCCTGGCTGTTGCTGTTTCTCTGACCCCGGGGCCTTCCCAAAACCATTCTCACATGGACACTGAGATTTCCTGGCTTTGAAGCTCGTATTGACAAAATATGAAGGAGGTCAAAGTGAAACACGTTATTAAGCATGTTAAGATTAAGATACATTTATTTGTCCCAAACACATGCACAGACATGCACAAGCACACTCATGCAAGGAGGGAAATTTAACCTCTGCTTTAAACCCATCTGGTGCAGGACACACAGAGCAGGTTCGTCTTTTGGTTGTTTCTCCGTGGAGTCGAACCAGAGACGAACCAGAGACCTTTTCTGCTCATAGTCCAAGTTTCTGCCACTAGTCCACCGCCTACGTAAGTAGTTGGCAGCATCTAGGTGGTGTACATTACAGACAAGACTCGTCTTAGTGGCTCAAGACTGAACTTTATTTAAGGAGTAACACTTAAAAGTATCTTTTTAACCATCTTGCTTCAGTGAGACTAATAGTTGCTGATGATCACTATTTCACAAACTTATTTTTTGGAATTGCGCTGCGGGCAACCACATTATTCCTCTGAATTTTACCCCTGTTAGGAAACGTATCACTTAATCTTGTGTTATTAGAGATTTGGGGAAAGTGCAACCATATTGGATTTCTCCTGTGTTCTTCAGATTTAAAATGCTAGTTTTAATCCAAACTTTTCCAAACTTAAAAAAACTAAATGATGGAAATGGAAGATTGACCTCAATGGAGAAAAGCACAACCTACTTTTGTTCGGTGCTCCAAATGTTTGTGAAGATGTTGTTAAGCTATAACCTCTTCTGTTGCTTCTCTTCTTTTACATCAGGAACATACTATGTTTATTTACTGGACTGTGTGGAATGCGGAAGGTTTGTTTGAAACAAGTGACAGAGAAACGCCTTGGAGTTGAACTTGCAGCTAAAATTCTGAACCAGGAGGAGGAAGTCAGGAATAATATAAAGTTGTAGGAAAATCATTAAGTAGAACTGTGGGAAACAGTGGATAACATCATCAAGGAGGAAATAATTATCAAGCCTTATAAGGAAATCAAACACATTACAATACATAGGGCTTTTGTTTTCTCACCTTTCTCAAGCTCTCTTAAATTCTCCTTGTTTATGTTTTTTTACTGATCTTTGCCGACTTGTAACAGCAGCACACAGATTAAGTTGCTAAGCAGGTAATGACGTACTGATTAATTTCCCTTTTGAACGTTTACAGTAGTTTGAATCAGCATCCTGTTTTTTGGAACGTAACAGAGTTGTGAGGAGAGACCCTTGTTACTTCTTCAACTAACTTTCTTAACCTCATCTCTGGATAATCTCCTCGCAAAACTGAAATAGAAGAAGCTCATGAACATGTCAACCCAGAAAGGGCTGTTGGTGATGAGGTTCCGATGCTGGTGACCATGTGTTGTAAACAGAAACATGTGAATTTTCCTTTCTGGGTGAACTATCCCTTTAAGAGTAACCTGATGTGTCAGATGCAAAGCCTGCACTATTTGAATAGCCTTCAGTGGAAACTGTTTAGAAACAGACAGGCGCTTTCACAAAATACTTGGCAGCCGACTGGTTAAACTATCTACCGATCCCAGTCTCAGAGCAAAAACACCTTCAGCGCCGAGAAAAAAGCCTTCAGTGTTTTTCAGCTCTGAGAAAACTGATGTTATTGCAAGATCTACACCATCCTCTCTAAGAGCCAGCGTTATTGTTGATGATCACTCCCTCCAAGCTGATTGGTCCGAACCACCGCGGTTCATCCACAAGTGAAAAGCTTGTGACATGGATTCTCAGCTGTCTCTCAAGGCTAAGAGATGCAATACAGTTCTATACCTGTTATTCTTTTCCAGGGCCTGGTTTGGGATCTGTGGTCTGGTGCCAGTCTGCATGACATTTCATGATGCAGCTGCTGCATGCCACAAAGCCACACGAATGTAAGGCACGCTAACATTAGCTTTTACACTCTATGAGCATTCTGGCTTAACCTCACCTCAGTCGATATGAAACTAAAGGGAGGTCCAGATATTTGACATTTTAAAATTGGCTCAATAGAGGTAACATTGCAACGGTAAAGAGCCTGTGGTCTAATCACTGAAGTACTGTGCAATTTAGCCAAGATTGCTCTTGAACATTTATCAACTCCAACCCGATCTGTTTAGAAACACCTGCAGTTGTTCTGAAGTAAAGAGACGCCAGAGAATTTGTAAATAAGCAGACCAGAAACCAGTAGACGCTCCACACCAGCATAGAACCTCCTCCTCCACTTCAGCGTCGTAATTGCAGCTCGAAACAAACGCACAACCTCGGCTCCGTGTGGAGGCTACTTGCGAACCTGCACTGTTGCTTGGACACAGAAGCATGATTTGGGTTTTAGAGGTGATCACAGATCTGGTTTATGTAGGACACTCCCTGATTGAAAGCGGTAAGCCATTCCAATGTTTACTTTCCTTTACCGACAAATGTGAAACACCTACCACAATCATTCATTTCAATGTGTTGGTGCGGGCTCATGCAAAACAATTAACGCGAAAACAAGCATCATTAGACTTTTTGGAATTTCCCAAAACTCAATAGTGTCCACGTGACCTTAAGATACTAGATTTATTCAGTTTTCATGCCCTGTGGTTATCGAGTACACATTATTGTACTTGTATGTAGAATCATGCTCATGGAAAAACTGGACGAGCTTTTATTTTTTTACCTCCACCAAGCAGGTTATGTTTTCAGCAGACGTTTTGAGTTTTCCAGCAGGATTACACAGAATCTACTGAATGGATTTCCATGAAACGTGGTGGAAGCATGGGACCTGGGCCAAGAACGAACCCAGTAAACTTTGTATACAAACAAAGGGGCAGACTCAGGATCTTTTTTCATATTCTTTGACATTGCAAGATGCTCCACTGAGTACGTTTGTTTTTTATTGCACACTGTAATCTGCATGTGTTCCGCTATCATCAATCGTATGAATAGAATCTACTATTATATGATAGTAGATTCTATTCTTGGCCTCCTCTCTTTAAATTCTCCCTTAACAAGTTAGAATTCTCTCACAGAGGTTTTACTGTCAGACAGTACAGTGGAGCGTAGGTGGGTTGTGCTGTTGTGAATGGTCCTCTGCTTTCTATCTGTGAGGCACAAGGAGCATGTTAATAATTCAGTGCTGTGCCGTGCAGCTCTGAGTTGGTTAATGAACACAGAGGAATCTCTCAGGGATACGTTGTGACATAAATTATAGGGTGAACGCTTGGAGACGTTGCGCAGGGACAATGGGAAGTGTGATAAAATAAGTCGTAATTCAGAATTATGATATTGTGGAATACGAGTAGAGATGCGGAAAGTAGAATGGATGAGTCTTTTTCTCATCCTGTCCTGGGAGGGACACTTTCTTTCTTTGTTTGGTTCTACTCTGCTGCTGAACAGGCACAATCTCATAACTGTTCCAGTACCTTTCGCTCATTATGTTTATAGGGGACATGTAATGGGACGGTGTTTTTGCAGAGAGCAGACCTTGCCTTGTCAGCCACTCTCTTTCCACCCCTTGTAAATACGTGTCGTGTTCATTTCCCTGTAATTAAACTAGAACAGTAGGTTGTACACAAACACACACACTCCCATTATAGGCCGAAGAGCATAGAGACTCTGAGATGTAATCGTTTACAAACGTGTTTTTTTTTTAGAAGTGACAAAATCCAACCTCTGTGTTGTGTTTTTCAGAGCAAAGATTTGTAGTTATGAAAATATTGTGGCTTCATGCTCTGATCTTGTCTTGATTCCTCAAATTATTCTCTAACATTTTGGGGAATGCACTTAAACACTCACTTAGCAAGAATTGGATGTTTGACCCCCGTGTACCTGTACTTCTGTTTGCTGAGTAGCTACAGCTGCTTAGTTTGACTTAGCACAAAGACTGGAAACCAACTGAATTAGCTCTGAACTACAAATTAACATGTTTTATTTTGTTTGTTTTAATGCATTAATTAAGCATTTGTTTTGCAATATATAAGGATTGTACCTAATGATCATTTTCATGTGAACCATCTGGCAATCCATTTTTTCCCCCTGATAACCGTTTGACTTTGAAAATTAAATTGTCAAAGCAAAGGCAGTAAAATAGCCCCTTAAATTCCCTATTTGCTTGAAAATGACTGAAATTACTTATTGCAAATTTTAGATTTTTGGTTGTTGCTTGTGATCATTCAGCTAAATGACGTAGAAGTTATTTTTAGATGAGACACAGCTGGCAATGTCTGTCTTCTTTGGGCTAATCTATTTAATTAAATATCTGTCAATGGAAGCAAGGTGCATCATCACATTCATTAAAACCTTGTGAATTGAATGCTACTGTAAATCAGTCTTTATTATTCATTTTCATTAGTTCTTCCGTGATCACAGACTACCGTGGTATAGCAAAATTACTGGTGGTTGACATTTCTGTTTTCTCTTATATCAGTGAGCAGAATAATTATTTGCTGCCCTTAGACCTTCACACTTCCTAATTACACAGATTCATCTCCAGACACTGGATAGATTTCCCTCACACAGGCTGCGTGTTCGGCTTTCAGCTCAAACCGTCTCCATCTCGCCTCAACACAAATGCATCTGTTCACTGCCACCCACAACTCATTCCCTCTTAGATTCCCACCAGTCCCTCTCTGAGGCTGCAGCGGAGGTGCAGGATGAAAAAGGAGGCCTCTCCCAGCAGAGGTCCTGTTGGCATGGAAACGGCTGTCCTTGTGAATGAAGGCTTCTCTAACAGGCCTGGTTAGGGGTCTCCCACTGTCTCATGGTCCAAGAGGACATTGTTAGAAATCTCACAAGCGAACCTCAAGTCTGTTCACGAAGCCCGGATTTATATGCTTATGGTTAGTCCCTAGGTTGTTTTTTTACCAGTTCTCGTCTTAGGTTAGTTGAAATAAATACAATATTGTGTGCTTGTGTTACGGCAGAGCTTAAATTTATCTGCCACACTTTGTTTTTGCTAGAGTGCTCTTATTCATCAGCTCTCTCGCACTGAATATAGCTGCATTGAGGACCTACGGTTTAGAGAAGTGGACATTCAGTACCAGCTCTCATTGCAGTTCCCTGAACTGGCCCCATGGCGAGGCTGATTAAAAAAAAAAAAGGTCACTAAACCTCTACGTGTCCAGGCTGTCTTCTTATATATATATATTTAACCAAATGCTGTATCACAATTTCACTAAAGTTTTATGTACACAATCAAAGGCTCATGACTTGAAAAGTAAGCAAAGATTCACGCTCTGTCTTTATGAAATTTGCCTGATTAAGGTCCGAGAGGTGACATGTCAAGTTAATGATGGATACACGGCACCGTTAGTTTACATCGGAGGACAAAAGCCATTGCGTCTTTCTTCTGATGAGCATATTTTTCCTATTTCTTTGGACCAAATACTGTGTGGAATATATTTGTCCGGTGTACCGACCAGGGACTGTTGAGCTCATAACAATCAGTGCTGTGAATTCTTCGTTGATTGGTCAACCAACCTGTGGTTTTCCAGGCTAAAAATATTTTCTAACCATATCCTAGAAAATGCTAATCACATCTCTCTGGGATAATCCTCTCCACAAATATGAATCTGTCTTCTGTAAACAGAGATTCTTTCATACGAGTGGATTGATTTGTGGCTGGAGAGTCACAGTTAAGCAGAATTCACTGTAGGTAGCAACACATGCTATCTGATAATGCATTGCATTTGATTATCTGTTGAACTTAACAGAAAGAGATGTATCAAAAATATCTTGAATTCTTAAAACCAAACAACACTTGGCTACACGTATTGTAGTCCTAGTATTTCAGATTCTGCCAATGCAATAAACCAGATCATGGGTCTCAATGAGTTCCAGATGAGATCCCTTGAAGAAAAACCTCGAGTCTCTGTCCTCTGTGGACAAGGATGAAGAGACCTTGACCTAATTATTAATTTACAAATTCAAGTTAAAGTCCCTGTAGCATGCTGTCCTTGTCTGGTCCTTGTCACGCAGGCAAAGCACCTCATTGTCTGGCCCTTTCATATTGTTTCCAAAAATTTGTCGAGATGACTAAATGTGATTAATGGTGCCAGTGACTGAAATAATGATAGGTCCTTCTTTTGATGGGAATGTATAATAACACAGTTTACAGAGCAAAACCAACCTAACAATTTTTGGCAATTAAGTCTTAAACTCTGTAATTAGTCTCTTTGAAGATTGAATACGTTCTATTAAGTGAAATGTTTTGTAGCTTTTCTGTGAAACTCTATCACGGCACAGAAATGTTCTTGCGTTTGCTAATTCCGAGAGATATGTGGATCACGGTTCTCTGGCCCACATTCTCATCCCTCTAGATGAATTATTTACAGTTTATCAAAAAATTATAGTAGGTAGTGTGTGTGTGTGTGCCTGGTGATACTGCTGTAGCTCTGTTCACATTTACTGTTACTTAAAGATGCATCTTGTGGGAAGTGATCAAGTTGGCAGTTTAAAAGTGGGAATAATCTGTATTTCTATCTCTGCAGAAGCCAGTGGTCAGAGGCATTATGTCTCCGTCCCTTTCTTGTGAACACAAACATCTTGAGGGAATTCCTTTTTGAATTTAAAGAAACTGAATTGGTGGTTGAAGTTCAAAGGACACAACAGCTTCACAAAACTACAATGCCTCGAGAATTATTTCAAATTTGGCCGAACTATTCACTTGGATTAACTAAGATTTGGGTGGTCAAAGGTCAAGGTCACCTTGGCTTCACAAAACACGTGTTTGTTGGTAGTAGTTATATTGAATTTGAAGGAGAAAGGTGACACTAGTAGTGTTGACAGTCAGATAATCATCAACTGCTTCTTCTGCTTCCCCTTGACTTCACTGACATTTGTAACAGGTTCATTGTTTAACTCTCTGCCTTCAACTTCACTGGTCTGGTTCTCTTATTGTTCACGCTGTCAGTTTAGTTCACAGCAGACAGCTTTTGTCAGTGAGACAAACTGGAACCATTACTTCAAATGAATGGAAACGTTGCTCCCTCACTATTGTACGTGAGCAACCGTCTCCAAACACAAAGGTGATGATACGTGATGATGTACTTTCCACTGCCTCCAAGTGGTTGATATCATTCTCCTTTAATCTGCCACTTATTTTCTCGGCTAAATCAATAATGTGAAGTGACTGCAATCCAGGCATCACATATTTTGTTTTGTTCAACCAACAGTCAATAACCTAAAGCTATTCAGTTATTCCTAAACAGTGTTTGCTAAAAGAGTGACTTAGAAATTAATGAATTCTTTATCATGCTTTTAATATTCGATAAACACATATTTTTACTAATTCATTTCTTGTTTTAGATCTGATATGAATGCATCCAAAATACATTGAGGCTGATTTGGATCCGATTTCTTTACCTGGTTGAAGGCAAATTCAATACTGATATCTACAGGACTATTGTTTTCTTTTGCCTGGTCTATATTTAGATGAAAGTTGGCAGTGAGTAGGACGGATGATCATTTGGAAATGAATACAGTAAGTGTGATAAACAACTGAAGGTGTTCATAGGAATGTGTTGCATTGTCATGGTAGGATATCCTCCCTCGGACTTGACCTGGTCGGCTTTCCACCGGGGACGCAGGCAGCAGGCTGCAGGCAGCTGGCAGCTCAGTTAAAGTGCCGTTAAGTCTATTAGAGAGGATTATCCTTGAGGGAGAGTTGCAGTGAACGGAGGGAGCCGGCAGAACAATCTGTCAGTTCACTTTCTTCACTTTCGCCATCAGATTGTGCGTCTCGTACAACCGCTCCCCGTGCAGCGGCTCGTTCAGCAACACATGGTCGCCATATGCTTTCCCCATTACCCGGCCTCTGTAAACAAGATGTACAAAGATGGAGACAAAAAATGACTGTGTGTGTGTGCTGTAACCTCAAAAGTTTTCACTCTCCTCCAAACAAAGTTACTGTCAATGGTCTCTGAGGTGTATTTTTATTTCTGCCTGTCAGAATGAAAGTTAACAGGCATGTCTTGTTTATTTCTCCGCTGCTGATGTCGCTGTCTTTTATAGCTCGCCGTGGCTTTTCTAACTTTTGTTGCTTTCTCTTCATTTTTTCTCTAGACTGCCACCGTCCACCTTTCACTGCCCCCGGTTCAGTCGGAGGCTCGGCGACACTTCAAAGGAGAAGGTCTGCGGCACTGCAGATAACAAAGTGCACCCCCCCCAAGCATCGGCAAGCTTTCCTGGAGCCCCCACGCTGCCCTGTGGGTGACAGGTTTGGCTCCTTCTTTGTTTTATACGAAACAGTTTGCTGATGTTGGTAGTTTTCAAATATATTTCTTTCTTCTTCAGGGGTAATATCTGGCTTCAATTTCCATTGTGTGGTTGGACCCCAGCCCTAAATGTGCACTTAAATTGAATAAGGATTTAAATGCAGTTGGCAAACAGTAGAAACGATGAACAGAATGAGCCACTTGTTGGTATTTAGTTGGCTGTAGCACTGTGGTACATCACATTAAAGTTGCTGCAAAAAGATTATGTGAAAATTACATAAACGGTGAAGCATGTTGATCAATGGGATGCTTCCTCATTTCAACATTGTTTTAATAATTATATGTATCAAAAATACTTTCAGGACTGATGTCATGTTTAAGACATCGGAGTGGGACCTTATGTTATTGCATCTGACTGATCTGATATGAAGCAGAAATTGGTTTCTTCTCTTTACAAACACTATCTTCAACTGGAAGCGCTGGAAGCACTCCTGCAAAAACATCTGGAAAAAGGACACCTCACTGCAAGAACGGCTTTCTTTCTGTTCGGGGCCTTGCTCTGCTCTCTAAAGACCTCTGTGTCCTGGAGAAGCCAATTTACTCATAGATATTTACAAAAAACTACCCACCACTGCTTTATTATCAGCTGCATTTGAAATACATTTAATTCTGCCTCAATTTCCTGTGAAATAAACCAAAGGTCAGATCCAGATATCCGGTTCCCACTCAGAGGTTTTTCTTCTGAGCATTAGTCTTGGAGCATTAATGTGACCTCGTATCTGCCGGCTGAATGTTGATGAGATGCAAATCAGGCCCCAGGCCAAATATCAAATCAAATATGCAATGCTTTACATAGAAAACTATCCCTACAGTGTTTTATTTATTAATATATCAAACAAACATATTTAGTGTCCAAATCTATGTGTGTCGTATTTGTGTGTCTGTTTTGGAGGTTTTGAGTTCAGTCAGTCACGCACATCCCATTCTAACCAGTTTACTGTGAGACACAAAAGTTTACTTTTACTTTGCAAAGATGACCAAACAATTCATTAGGCCACATTTACTTTGAAGGCAGGGGCTCTCAAAATCTTGAGCCATAGACCCCTAAAATAACAGTGGCAGATACTTGTGACCCCCATTTGTTTCGGCTAGTTCACACCAAATAAAATCCTGAACCCGAGTTCTAAAGGTTGTAAGGTTGTGAAAATGTCAACAGATTTTCCCGAAAATTGGCAAAAGGTTAGAATTATTGTTTTTGCGTCCACTTCCATGATTTGAGTAAACTCTTTGGAGTCAAACTCTTAATGACGGGAATATTATATAAATGTTTGTTTCTCGACGTGGCTCCACACATGTGATGCTTTGTATCTGCCACAGTTAATCTTAGAGCATCAGAATAAGGTGAGGTTCATGAACGTCACAATTGAGTCACTGTCTGGTTCCATTGAGCTTTGTTGCATCTTTTATTTGATGCACCAACTTTTCCTCCTCGGCCAAGTTTTGGTGAAATTTGATATCAGCGTTTCCATTCAGGGTTTCAGTTCCACAAAATAGTTGGATGTTAACCGACCTATTTAGATCACTATGCATCTATCTTGATGACGGAAGGGGGGGAGGGAAATTGGCTTGATATCAAAATATCTGCAAAAGCATGAACAGGATTTTCTTTGTTGTAATAACATTAATCAGCTCTGAATCAACAATGTCCCCGAAACTGGCCGTCTCATTAATTCTGCCTCCTCTCATTAGTTGCTGTTTTGTTTTGTAAAGCCTGCTCTGCGTGATTGAGATGTGAGCTAGTGTTCTGAAGGGGAAATAATTCTTTTTTTCTTTTTAAACTTCTGGGACTCGCAGCTGTGGATTGTGTCACGATTGTGATGTTCAGGTCTCGGCTGCTTGCCGCAGAAAGGTCCAGGACTCTGAGGAAGAAGCTGTTGAGTAGGTGGGGTCACGGAGGAAATGAGGCTACATTCCAGCACTGATTTATGAAGTGTCTTTCACACTCTCTGTGCCGCTTGCTAGTTCGCAGCTGCTCCAGACAGTTTGCTGACTGTTGTGGAGCTTTAACCATCTCAGCCTGCATATTAAAAGGAAGTCATTAGCCGGCTATATGAGCAAATTTGATACCGTGTGGTCGGCTAAGTGAATTGCTTTTCACCAGCACATCGTCCCGGCATAGTTTGACTCTGAAGCGGACACATTCTTCGCCTACCCTTGGCATCCATATTTTTTGTGCCTGTGGTTTTCATTCATCAAAGAAACTTCCTGAATGATGCTGTCACTTAAACCACAGAGCTGGAAACTGAAGCTTGATGCTGACAAACTACGGAATGAGTCACGTCTTAGCAGTAGGTCCAACGTGACGAGACTCGGCCTGTTTTATTATTAATCTGTGAGACGCTCCAGCTCTGCTGTGTGAGAACATGTCGGTCAGACCGGGCTCAAAGTTCACACCTGCAACCGGAATAAAGAAACATTCTTGAGACACTCCTGGGGTTGTCTGACTTTGTGTGAATAACGGTTTATAAGCCACAGTATAGATGTTTGGCACATTAAGCTCGCAGTGGAAAGTATTGCATCTATTATGTGACCCATGTGGATTACACACAGCATCCTGTTTAACCTGGAGCAGTGATCCCTGATTACGTTTCAGTGTGCAGCCTCACAAATATTTCAGAAGAAAGTCCAGGATGAAATATGTCCAGGCTCTTATTTCAATCACATGATGCAGGAAATGTCTCAAACTGCAGTTTTACATTTTAATCATCTTCTGGTAAAATGTTCTATTCTTCCAATATTTCTAAAGGAACTTTTCTTAAGAGGACCTTAATTCTCTCATAATAGTGCTATTACGCTTCTGTTAAGTATTTGAATGCTATTTTGGTGCAGCTCCCAGTTATTTTTGTTGTGCGACTTTTAATTTGAATGATACAATAACATCAGTTTAGGCTGTGCAATAAAATAATGATTGTATTGATAAATTAGGTTCGCTTCAAGCCATCAGAGAATTGATTTATGTTAAAGCCTACTCATACTGCTTTCTCTTTCAATTAATCCAAATATTTTCAAATTCTGTGATGGAGGATCATTAAAGTCCTACATTCTTTTATATTTTTGTCTTCCCTTCTCAAAGAGTTTCAGTTTCTTACTGAGGACAATTAGTTTTTTCCCTGAAGATGTTCTTAGCCCTCATACTTAAACCCGAGTTCCTCAAACTGAACTGAGGCCAGGAAAGCCAGCAGTTGCATTCCTCCACGTGGACTCGTTTTATTTGGCACATCCAGATACAGCTGACCCAGTCTGAAGTTGGAGGCATCGATGTGTTCCAGTCACACAAAGGCCTCTGGGTAACATTCTCAACCTTTCCTAGAAAGCTGGGGGTCAGTTGTACTGGTACTGACGTTTTGAGACGGCTTATTTAGTTTCTGAACACAGGAGTGGTGCTCGCAGAGACGGCAAAAGAGAAGTGGCAGATGTCTGTGTCCTTGTTAAGAACTGGATCCTGGAAAGAAAACTCAGTAGTGTTGTCCTCTATATCACAGGCTATATGTATCTATTCTTTAATCCCCCCTGTTTAATTTGGATGCAGATATTTTTGATTTGTCTTTTGGGAATGGGCTCTCATCAGATAATGACTAAATACATAGTAATGAGAAGTAGAGAGGGTTGATTTACGTCCAAAGTTCCCATCCGGAATCAAATTAGGGATACTGTGGTTTTATGGCATGATCTGTCAACACCTGCATCTCCTGCTGTTCCTCATATGTGAAAGGCAATCTCCAGAAAATATACGGACCCAATTTCATGGACATTGTCCAGAGCTCATGTCTTAAAACGTTTTTTTACGAATTGTTGGTGAAACGATGAGTTGATGAGCCCTCCACCGACCTCTAAAATATATTAAATGAAAAATGTTATGCATTTAAATGAGATATCCACAACCGTACATTATGTCAGGTGCAAAGTTAATGCCTTATTAACGCTACAGGACGTTAAACAGGTGGTGAAAATACTTAATTTTTCTTTTCAGCTTTTAGTCTTCCTAATTTAGTGTTAATTTTGCTAATATGCAGTGGCAAACCAAAACTCTGAGACCACCTCACTTCAATTTACTGCATAATGTCTGAAGATATTAAATATTTCACACACTGTGTTGAATTTTGATTTGGTTTGCACTCATCTTAAAAAGCCCAACATCTACTTTTGTCTTGAACCATCTCTTTGCTATCGACAGTAACAAACCTCTTCTTCACATCTGGAAGCCTCCACCAGTAGCTTTTATCCAACGTCCTTACCGTACTGACTCTTCGCTACTTTAATCCTCCACTTTGTTGAGAATCGAGTTTACATACTCTCTATCTCTGAAAGTTGAATTCTATCATTTGCTATCTGTCCAGCATCTTTCTGTCTCACGATTATCAAATGTCAAACAGCTGGATTGCCTGTCTGGGCATCTGTCCTTTTCCCAGAGCTTGATGTGCATATCCAGTTTTGTTTACGTCAACTCAGAAATCCTATTCTCTCAGCACAAGCCAATTCCTCGACATTGCTGGGGAATCCATTGCGCCGAATTATGTTTGTAGGCAGCTGCTCAAAACCAGCCGCTCAGACTTTTAAAGGAAAACACCATTGTATGACCTTAATAAACCAGTTAGATCTTAAGGTACAGAAATTACTTGACCACTTTAGGGCAATTTTAAGTATTTTGTGTAAATTTGGGGGATTTTAATATTTCACATGGATCTATTCTAGAAAAGTCATTCATGTTCAAAAACTGATCTTATCCTTAGGTGACGACTTTTCTTGCTCAAGGCTCAACAGGCAAAAGGTTTAACTTCTCACCTCTGTTCAAAGTTTATATCAGTGCATTATGAATCCAGGTGTAACAGAGTGATGAGAATACAGGGGTTTTGGTCGTTTGTAGTTTTGATGCTGTGTCACATCCATTGGACAGTTAAGTCAGAAATGTAGCAGACACCAGCCTCTTTTAATCATTCATGACTAGGAAACACATAGAGCGGCTTAAATCTCATAAAACGTGAGAACAATTGATAGAGAATGAACTTGTTGAAAACGAGGGGGAAAATATCTTGTGCCCAATGTTTATAGGCTATAAAGACACATGACGTCTACCATTCATTATTGTACCACAGAAGTTGACAGAGGCCATTATGTCCAGACACTCTGTAGAGTTCACACCTGTGAAGATTGCCTCTGCTGCTCCAGCTCCATCCAACACTTACATTTCTTTACCAAAAAGGTGAGAAATTCAAATAAAATTTTCAAAAGAGCATTACAGTGTTAATGCTGTTAGCTGTGCACTGGTTTGTCATCAGCTGCCTCCTGTTCGCTTCCCATCAGACGAGACAGGAGGAAGTGACACATGTACGGCACTGACTCACTGCTGCATGCCGATGCAGGTGTCGTACGTTGTGCCAGGTTGTTGAATAGCTCCGTTGTATAGTTTCTTTGGCAAACCTTTGGAAGAACTGGCGTGTTCGGTCTTGGTTTCGGAGGATAAACTGCGAAAATCCCAGTGTTCTTATCTCACTTCTCCGGCCCTCCAGCTTTCTCCTCTCGTGTTCCAGATGGTCCCATGGCTGGTTAACTCTTGGACGACCTCTGAGATCACTGCACTGACAGCTCCTTCTCGCTCTTTGTCCACAGAAAGAATCAACCCATAGACTAGGACCTGGAGTGAAGAAGACCAGTTGTGGCTTGAACAAAAGGCAGACAGAGAGAACTGTAAGTAAACACCGCAGCTGTATGAACTGTGTATGTATATGTGGCTTGTGCTCCACGGAATGCTTATCGCATACGTTTACATACAGACCAATGAGGTCTGTGGTCGTTTGAATGGTTGAGAGTACATCTGCATTGTTAACAAACAACGAAGACGTTGTATCTGGAGGAAGCTTTGTTTGCATGTTGGGATCAAAATATTCAACAGATGGCTGCAGATGTACACCAGCCTTTTACGAGGCTTCTTTCTCAGTTCTCCTTTGCTCCAGTCGTGTATATTGTTCAAAGCACAGGTTATGTAGTATCACTTCTGCTTGTGAACAGCGTTGTGTTGACAAGCTGTGTTAAACCCTGAAAGACAAACAATGAACAAAGCAAACAAGGACACTGTTTATGCGAGGATGCAAATGTGTGCGTTTCCTCCATTTAAAGGTGAAGAGCAACATGTAGGCCCTTGGACTGTTTCTCACATTGACCAATACTTCTGCATTCATTGACAGACAAAATAATCTGTCAGGTGACTGTTGGTTGTTGGGTGTTGTCAACAGCTGAGTGGATGTAAGCTTGTGGTTTCCTAGCAACACATTTCCCATGTGACCGTTATCCAGAGGTTTTACTCCCATCTAAATTCCTTTTGGAAGATTTGTGAAGTCTTGGTTTTCATGTCTTAGGAGCAGGTGTGAAGACATTTTCCTTCTTGATTAAAAAAAAAGTTTATTGTTAGAAATCCACCATTTTTTGCAAAAGTCTTATGTTGCCCTTTGCTCCCCTACAACTTATCTTAATCAATAAGTAATTTGATCTCTATTTACTCAAATAACTGATAAATCCTACAGTCTATTAAATAACACAAAAAGTAATAAAACTGCAAAACCCAAATATGTTTATTTTGGAGTGATATAACAGAAACAAATTGATCTAATCTTTATCAAGCAATATCCCTTTTGATTTATCGTTTGGTCCTCAACGTTTTGCTCTCGTTTTAAATACTGCTGTTTTATTTTACTGAAAATAATTGAGATGCACAAGGTCAAAAGTAAAACAGCTGAAAAAGCTTTGCCGAAACAAAACCCTTGTGACGTGTTGCACATCAGAGAACCTGATCTGCTTCAGCTTCCTGTTTTAAATGTGTGTAAACCACGTGTCATATAACAACACAGTGGAAAAAAAATGCCTCAGAGATCAAGGACAAGAGAGTTATCGCACTGGTCGAGGCACGGAAGGCCCCACCCTGTGTTTTCATTGTCAGCATCTCGGGCAGGAAGCCGACTGTTCACACTTCCGCACGAGACACAGTGGAAGTTGTTCAAGTTGTTGTGAGCAAACAGGAGGTGAATTTACTAAGAGGCATCCAAGTTGCGTGCCGGGTCATCTGCTGAAGATCGTGGGACAGCGAGAAGTGGTGTGAATAGCTGCAGCACAAGTTGACTGACATATAGCTTCACGTTTGTAGTGAAGTGTGTTGACATCTGTAGGCACAGTAACCCACATTTTCACACAGTCGGGGGTGATGAATGTGTGTTTATTACAAACGACTGCCCTAATGTGTTTGTGGTGTATTCAGTGCTCAGTCCTGTGAGTGGGGAGGTGCGGAGGGGGGGTTCTTCCTCAAAGCCCAAGAGTGTGGCGCAAGTCCTGAATAATTCATTCCAGGCACGCGCCGTTGAATTAAAGGTAAAGTGATAGCACGTAGCAGAACCTGCGCTTAGCTCACTGCTGCATTTTTAAAGTGCGGACGGGCACTCGAATGTCAAAATGTTAAAACTGTCTCTCACCTAAAACCCCGGTCCATGCAACTGGATAAAGTACATTTGATATGGAGTTTCAATAATTCAGATGACTGTTGTAGGATGGAATTTTCATCACGTGTAACTTCCTTATTTGTATCCCAGTGTCATCTCGCCTTTTACTCGGTACTTGAATACTGAATAGAGCGTCCTCTGGCAAAACTGTCCCGTGTATAAAAACATGAAAAACCCCGTAAATGAGTTGTGCGAGTTGTGTGTCTCCATCACGCAGCCTCTCAGTGAGTTTCAAACGACACAAGCTGCTGCTAAAGAGGCACTAGACATGTGGTCATTACCTCAGTAATAATGATTGTATGACTGCTCTGTATAATCAGCCATAATCGAGCAAGACGTGACCTTTGTCTATGAATGATGACATTGTCTGCTCAATGGGAAACTGTCCTGTTGCGAGCATGAGACTGAAAAGATAAATATAACGAGATTCCCGTGTTTAATCTAGAAAACAAAGCACTTTGGTATATGTGCCATCATAGAAGCTGCTGGCTTGGTGCTGTTTTTTGAAGGAGATTTAGCTCCTTGGGTTCGACATATAAAGGAACAGAAGAATAGGGTCTAATGAAGAAGTACTGACGTGCTGCTGGATTCATGCGGGGAGAAGTGCACGGTTATCGTTTCCTGAAAAGGTCCTATGAAATTTGAATTGGAAACTGCTTCCTAAGCAGGACGGGGAAAGGGACTGAGATTTAACTATCCTCTGTGTCACTCCCTAATCGGTCCCACACCTCTCACCCACTCCTTCTTTGTAAATAATTCAGAACAGCCTTTTGCCTGCTCCAAAGATGAGCAACGCACAGCTGGGGGGGGAAGAAGGGAAGGGAAATAAATGGCTGCTGATGCACATTTGAGAAGTCCGGTGAGTTAGAAAAACTTTACTTTCATTTCAGATTCATTTAGCTCGGGATCAACGACGTGTTTGTCAAATGATCTCAAGTCCGATCATAAATTACTGATGAAAACAGTCTGTAGTGAATGTGGCGTCTGTGTCTTCTTTAAACAAATCATTAACTTGTCTACACTAAAGAAGAACAGTTGTTCTCTATGCGAGATTGTTGTGTTAGCAGTTATAAATGAACCATGACCGACTGACAACTTAAGTAGAAAATCGCATTCGGGGAACTTAATGTTTCGACTCTGTGTTGAGAGATGAGATCTGATCATTATCAAGTCATGTGACGTGTATTGTTTACTCATGGAGAGGTAACGCTTGATCACATCCCTAAATTCACCCAATGAGACTCACTACATGAATGAATTAAGCTACTACTGCTAAAGCCCCCAAACATCCTCAGCTCACAAGATTTTCATCACTATCAGAACATGCTGATGCATTTGATGGATAAAATATTATTAATTATTCCACCAACAGACCTTCTCCTGTGAGACAGATGTGGGTTACAATCCTGCATGAGGTTTCTGCCTTTGCCCACTAGAGTGCAGCCTAGTCGGAGGGGAAACTGCAAGATCAGTTCTACAGTGTGGGCATGCTGAGGATTTTCATCGTTTATACGAAACATGCATTTATATTCTTAATCAACTCCTTTGGTACTAGAATAAGTTACAAGTAGTGCTAAATCTTTCTTGTGTAAACAACTATTCTTCAACTGTAGTGCCCAGGATATTGACTTTCAACCATCTGCTTTTTTTGTTATGTACATTTGGCTTTTGTTAGTTATAGTATATTATAAAAACAAAAACAAACAAAAGTGGAAATGTCTTAAATGGATTTAGAGGAGGATGTTGAAGAGGGATTAGTATTTCCCTCTTTTTAGCATGCTCTGCTTCCAATTACAGAGATTGTGCTGTTAGGCCCGTTTAGTTCCTCATTAAATGAGATTCTTTGTGTCGTATTACCTTCCTTTTCTCATTCTATACCAGATTGGCTGCCAATCTGTCTCTAGCCTTTCAACACTGTCTTTTGTCAGGATGTAAACACGGCTCTGACACTGAGACACATTTTAAAAGTTAAACAAACCCTGAATACACAAGCAAAATACGTCAACGTTGTGCATCTTTTTTCTTTTTGATTTGAAGGTAAAAGTCAAGTTACTACAATCCCCATTTCAAATGGATATGATGGCTGCGAGTACAGATCATATATAATTTGGTCAATGACACTATGCTGTGAATGGGCTTTATGGTGAAAACACCATGTAGTTTATACAGGTGTTGATCACAGAAATGAGATGTTAAGTTTGACTACAGCATGATGGGATGAGCCTGTGGTGTAGTAATGCAACATTTAGTTCCACCATGGGGAAGATGAAACTGTGACACAGCTGTTTTTTCCCCAGCCACACTGTCATTGACTGTGATGAGCACGGTTATCATCATCCAGAGGATAGGTTGACGTGGTTTGTGGTTCAAGTCGCATTCACCTTAAGGCTGCTGTTCTATTTTGTATTGAGACCTATATTAAGAATTTTTATTTTCAAAACTCTGCTTCCATGTCCACAGCTCACCTGCATATCCATTTAAACCTGTAATAGATTTAAAAAAACATGGTATTAACGTAAAATGGACTTTACCTACTTCCCTCCCTGTAAACAAATCAATAGTTTTATCCAATGCTTCTGCTCATTGAGTCCGAGAAACAGCAGAGATTATTAAAGACACATTACACACACACATTATTGATCAGTAAAGCCTTTTCTCAGTTAATGTATTGCTGAATATTAGTTTTGTGTGTGCTCTGGAGAATTGTGTAGTTATTAACTCGTGCTTTAAAAAATTAAAATATGGTCATGTACCATTGAAACTGGCGCCCCTGTGTGTGTGTGTGTGATACAGCTTCTGTGTGTAAACCTTGTCGTTCATGTGAAACCTTCTGTTATGGTGCAGTGAGTCTCCTCTTTTTGGATCAATACTGAAGCAGTGAGCTGACACAGTGAAAAGCAATATTCATAAATAATGAACAGGGCAACCTTTCACCCTGCCCTGTCTAATGGGTCCCGGGAAAGAAAAGAAGAAATCTGTAAATGTGATGCGTGTATGTGTGATTTCAGATCAAGCAGAACTGTCCCGTTTAGCTTTCATGTAAACTGCTGTGTGCATTAGGTGAAGGTTGGTGCTTGTTTTTTAAGTATTAAAGCTACTATCTGTCCCTGTCCTGGGTTGATAGGGCTACAGTTTCCTTTTATAGATTGTTTTTGGAGATCGCAGATAGGGGTCTCTGTGTTCGACTCGCTCAATTTTCCCTCCTGATGTGCTGTTTGTTCCAGGGAGATAGCAGACTGGTATTTGAGGATATCTCTGTTGCAATGAATCACAGGGAGGTGACACATTTAGTAGCACTCCCATCAACAGCACAAAGACGCACCGGTGAGTGAGCGCACAGAGGAGCTTTAAGTGCTTCATCATTATCCTTCCCTCCACCTTTCATGTTGAACGCATTTGGCAGGTGGTCACAGCTGCACACCGAAGCACGATGGGCCTCACCCGGGTAATCTGATGGAACAATAATGGTTCTTGCCAGTTTTGTAATAACCACCTAAAAGGAGAGTAATGGAAGATGACTTCTTTTTTTAGAGCGAATCGCTTTGTATCATTAAATGAATAACGGTACATGGTGGAGAGCCCCGGTCCAGAGATGGTTAACTATTCTCTGTGGATACACACTTTATAGGCCTGTTAAAGGGTGTATTCAAACATGAAACCGGATTTATAGGTGATGAATTTGAATATGATCTCAGCGTGAATCTCTTATTGGAGGTTAATGGACCCATGTTTGTTCAGAGCATTGAAAACAGATGAGGCGTATCTGCTCGAGATCACTTTTTTTTTTAATAGTCACAAACAGACTAGTTACAGCTAGTATTTGTACAGTATGGACGACAGAATACCACAAATTGTTGTCTATTATTAAAGTGAGATAATAACCTCTATAGAGTGATGGGAAAAGTTGTCTGTTTACTTTTGGCTGTTCTCTTCTTGTGTTTTCCTTTTTCCCACAAGATGGATTCACTTGTTGCACATTTGAAATGTAGACTGATGATGTTTAGAAGACAAGTGATGAATGAAGCTGTTTAGAAACATACTCATCACAATGTCAGCCGTCGTGGTTCACGTAAACATATCTCACATCAAAATATAACGATGAAAATGATGAGAGAGAAAATAGTTGCTTCATCTACCGTGTCCCTCAAGATTCAGATTGATTTATTGTTGTCTGTATCGACTCATAACAATCCTGCATAATAATCAGTCACAAAAGCAATAATTAACCACAGCTCACAACTATTGATTTATCAGATAATCTCATAATTCCCCAAAACTCACAACTTCAGGTATTTAGTTTTTGTCATTCAAGTTCTATGCTGTTAAATTTCAGGACATTTTCCTGCTGGATTCTCACATGGAAATGCCTGGAGCGTCCGACTCGGACATACATAATGTTCCCACCTGACAATTTCACAAACGCCTGGAGTTCAGTGCATGTCTGAAATCATCTTGAGTTGACTATTTTGCAGCATCTGCATAGCCTTTGGCATTTTCACCTTTTTCGTTAATATGATGTCGGAACAATCACCTGATGCTACTTTGTGTATGAGCTATTAATAGCAAGCTGCTGCCGTCCCTTTAACCGAGGGCTCATTCTCAGCCTTTGTCAGCCTATCTTTGCTATGTGGCTATCTCTCCCTGCTGGCCGTCTGGCTTCATCAACTCTAACTATTAGCTTCTGCACAACACGATGTTCGCTTTGTGCCCACGCGTCACTGAGCTCATAAGGTTAAAGAGCTGTGCAGACAGTGTGTGGTCCCAGTGAAGCAGGGACAGATGTTGACACACGAGGGAATTAGGAAGGATGCACTTGGATTGCAGATGTTTAAACTGTAAATAATCACAGACATGCAAGCTGTATGCACACTGTTATAAAGTGCTCTATGTAGTTTATCTAAAAAAGCTTGATAACTACAAATAACAGTGTTTATTTAGTATTTTCTTGATCATAGTGAAAAAGTAACATTATAATTGTCCATTTTATTTAACTGATTATAACAAAGATCATTACAGCAGCTTAGATTACCATGATAATCCTTTCTTCAGTTTTTCTCCTCAATGCTTTCCCTTAAGCCTTCCCCCGCTGCATCCTGTTTATCTGTCCTACTGATGCATGTAGCGATTTCTTGATATTCTATTTATTGCTTCCTCAATTAATGGTAAATCTAGAGGGCTTGAATTTCACATGAGTGAAGCACTTTTATCGGCAAGTTGGAGAAGCTCAGTCTGAGTGGTTTACCATTGGAGCTGCGAGTCGCGGCGGCAGCATCAGCGGTGGTGGAAGAGCAGAAGGAGGAGGAGGGGGGTGTACAGTGGTGACAGTGGCTTTGACGGGGGATAGCATCCTCATTGCACAGCAGCCGAAGGCAGTGGAGGGAGAGGAAAGAAACGGATGGAAATCGAGCGAGACGAAAGGGACGGGTGGCAGACACAGAATCCTGTGTATTATTATTTGCAGAATCAGGAAAAGCTGCTTGGCAGACGGGGGAGTGAGCTACAGCAGGAGGCGCGTGTCTGCTCAGAGACTGAAGTACAGCAGAGGGAGTGGAGTAAGTGGGAAGCAATCTCGAGGGAAACACACCGACAAACTGTACTTACCAAGTCGAGTGCCCCCACTGTGGATTAAGGTGAGCGTCAGAACCGGTATTATGTTGGCTGTAGATAAGACCGACCTGTTCTCGGCGACGGAGTACCTGTGGATCAGCTGCACCATGTGGAAGACATCACAGAAGAGCTGTTAGCGGTGAAGACAACTGGAGGAATTCGACGGGGACCGAGGAAGTGGCTTTGACGCCGTAGCCTCTTTTTTGCTTTTCCCCCCACAACACGTGTGTGTAACCCCAGACAGTAGACCGGCTACTAATGAGCAAGTCGATGTGTGGCTGTGGCTGCAGCTTCATCTCCTCTCTGATGAAGAGGCTGGGCCGCACGGCTTGCTGCTCAGATCTCCTCTCCTGCAGCCATACTTCCGAGCAGCTGCAGCGACTGGCCACAGGCTGCCCACCTCAACCCAAGGTAACGGAGCGGCTGCTTCCACTGACACAGCCACAGCGGTGTGTGAAATGCAGGAAACAGATCGGCCCAAATATATCAGCATAAAAGAACCGAGTGCAGAAGTCTTGTTTATCTTTGTCCGAAACAGTCTCTCATGTATAAGAACTGTGCTACCAGGGAGAGAGCAGCCCAGTAATTGATTCTTTAATGGAACAAGGTGATTTAATGGATGTCTGGCTGCCTTGACAACAGTGGACTTGCTTTCAGCTAGCAGTCATTTAAATGGATGCCTTCAGTCTGCCGGTGGTTTACAGTGATTGCTGCCCCTCCTCAGTGGGAGAAGCCTTTTCTAATGGAACAAATAAAAGCCAAACAAGATTGTGTGAGTGCTTGTGTGCACTTGCCTAGCTGTGTGTGTGAATGAGAGTGTGGCTTTCCTGTAAGACAGGCTTCTGCCTCAGGGCTCTAGCTTCTAGGGTTCCCTCTGTTTCAGTGCTTGTTATGCACATGACTGTTTTAATAGTTTGCTTCCACTGACTGTCCCTGCTGGCGGCTTCCCATTTTCACAGCAGAGGAGATTGATCCTCCTGGTTCCAAAAAAGATTTATGCTCTCATGAGTAATGTCAGAAATCCACAAAGGAAAAGGATTTTGAATGACACAATGTAATATTGGGCAACAGCCCAATAATTTGGCAAGTCATTGTCTTCCAGAGAAGGCATTGTCACAGGATGAAGTGCTTCACTGCAGAAATGACTGTGGAAATGAATGCCCCTTTCTTGAGCAGCTCCGGAATTGAGGTTTCACTTTCCTCCTCTGAGGCATCACAGGGTACCAGCTTGAAACGGAGCCATCGATTAATGGCTCCAGCGTCGGACTGAATACACAAAGATTTCAACACACGCGGCGTATTTTTAGGAATCCAGGAAATGGTTCCTCTAATTCCATTTTCTCGGAGTGAGAAAGTAGAAAATCCTCATAAGTCTATTTGCTTTTGTTTTTACTAAGAAGGCAGACCAGGAAGATAGTGTTATTTAGCTTGGGAAGGGAACACTATAATTGCTGTCCTCAGTCTTCCCTCACATCCCTTTGTTAATATTTGAGAATCTAAGTGGAGCGACTATACATCCGCGTCTCCATCTATATCTGTTACAATGTGACCACCCTATATTTTGTCCATGCTCTCCCACTGTTCTATTAAGGTCACATTGGTGTGATGTATTGCTGCCATTTGGGGGTTTCAGCTCAGTCCTCTACAGTCCCCTCCTTCTTCTGAACAAGGTCTATGTGATATCCGTTTTCAGTAGCCTCCAAACGATTGATCCTCCTTAAAGTCAGGTTTCATCTTCTCACAACTGGAAAGTCCTGTCATGCTTTAGCCCCCCCCCCCCCCCCTCCAGAATCTTAGTTTCCACAATTTATCATCAAATATCTCCTTGGAAGCCTTTTAATCTGAGGTATAGATACTTAAATATTCGACTTGCACATCAGTGATTAACAACTAAGGAATTCATCAGTAGAAAGCTATGTAAATGCTTTGGCCTGAATCATTTCAGTGTATAATATTACCTCAGTTAATGGTATAATAAGAGAATCATCTCACCCTATTAACCCAAACTTTGATGACAGATGTTTTTCTTCTCGGTGTTTATGAAACATTACCTTCTCAGCAATCTTGTAACTAGTATTTAAGGCACTGGAGCACGTGATTAATGGGATATGCTCGGGGTTTAAATTGTGCTTTTAGCCAATGGATGACAAACTGAAAAATTGCCCAGACTTTTTATCTTTGGATGTTTTAGTTGTTTTGTCTCTTTTCCTCTGCCCTTCCCTCTTCTGCTCTCCTTTCCTCCTTCACTTTCCTCATCTATTTTTCCCCGAGCACCATCTCTGAGCCTTTTATCTATGTTCCCTCTGTATCTATGCATATGCAGGTATACAAATAATTAGTAATTACAAGAGTGAAGAACCGTTAGTTATTTTTCAGTGGCAGCTTTTGTCTCCAGTGCTTTGCTCTGTAACAACAGTCCAACTGCACCTATGTAAATTTTACACATTAGCATAGGTGCAGTTAGTCTGTTGAGGAACATTATCCTCTGCTGGTGTGTGAGAGAAGCAAAAGCACACCACAGAAATGTGTGAGCCATTAGTGGTGTAGTCACCTTCAAAACAGTCTGTAGGTTGCAGTGTAGTACTTACTTAAAAGAAAGAGAGCTGGGATAAGAGCTACGCTAACCCAGCTTGGAAAGAGCAATGAGAGAGAGGCTTCTTCACCCCTTTTCTCACTTGATACTGGCTTCCATGCTAATGTATTGTGTTTGTTATCATTGCAATGCTAGAAAGAAAGTACACAGGAAATTAAATCCACAACTAGATCAACACACACAAGGTTCACCAGCCTCAGCTCCTGGAATACGATGCAATAGAACCACAATACATGATGTCACGCCGTTCAAAGTAAATGATGAGCATTTCAATTGAAGCTTCCACCGAATAGTTGGGCTTTATTCACACTTCTATTCAAACCGGATTAACATGCAATAACTGGATCTGCACATCACATAAACAGCATTAAAACTACAGTAATCAAGGATACTTAAAACTAGGAGGGTACACAGTGCATTTAAAATGCCTTTCTCAACCTGATGCATCACAGCACGGGGAGAACTCTGTCCAAGTCCACCCGAGAGAAGCCCAGTCCGGCTGAAGTGCCCCATGTTGAGTCTGTGCACAAGGCTAAAGTAAAGTCTGTGTGTGCCACAGCTGTGGCTTTATCTGTGAAGTGCCAACTTGGCACGCCACTCTGAAGAAATCCCATCCCCTCCCCATCAGCAGCCTCTCCAGGGACCGTCTGGATGTATGTTGCGTTGCCAGACTGCTGGGAACACACCATCAATGCTGGTCTATATACAACACGTCTTATTATTCCAAGAAAAGGAAAAATCCTTTGGCCAGTAAACAAGCAAGTAAACAGATTAAGGGCACGATTAATGAGATGGTGTCTAACTTGGAATGCCACAGACTGGTTAATAAAGGCAGTAAATACAGGCAGGACATGCTTTAATTTAATTCAGAGGCACAATACATATAAAAGGAAGTAAAACTTTTTAGTGGAACACATTTTTGCCACTGGAATTACTGAAAAAGGTGTTAAATACTTTAGAATCAGCTCATTTTAATAGTGAAAGTTGACTTTGTCCACATGTTGCAGAAGCAGAACAACATCAGTATGCGTGAGGAGTTTCTTGCCACTGGATGTCAGGTCCTATATTTGTTCTCTTGGCTTTGTTTTGCTTCCCTGTGTTCACCAGCTTGTACCATACTGGTTTTATTCCCTCTGACAGGCCCCGTCTTTTCAATACCAGTGAATCCTTTGACATTTGTTATTAGATCCTAGGATAATGTACAAATATTCATTAGAGCAGCTTTAATTATCGGTTTTACAATCCACTATACAATGCTAATTCACTGCAATAAAGGCTGGCTCTTGTTTATCAAATTAGCACTCAAAAAAGATGAATTTAGCTGTTTTTGTGACTGCATGTGTCTTTGTTCTTTATTCCATAATCTGAAGGAAAACACATCTAGATTATGTCTTCCTTCCCTCCGTCTCCCGGGCACCTGTGTCACCTGATTGCACCAGGATCCACAAATTCACACCTGCTCTCCCCAGCTTCCTATCGCTATTTCCGTCCACTTCCCTGCTCTTGCAGGACTAAGAATAGAGGCTGATGAATGAAGCCTGTGTGTGCATGTACACAGTCTTTGATCATCACAAGTGTTACTGGATTTTTTTTTTGTTGCTTTCATCTTTCCTTATATCCGCTGCACCTAACTGCTAATTCAACCACTCTAGAAAAGAACATTATGTGTAATTAACCGTGCTGCTGGTGTGAAGTGTTTGGTTTTTCCCCCCCCAGTAAAGTGGCCGTTTGAGCCGAGGACATATTTGATTGAAAGGTGAATGATGATAATGGAATAAATAGGGAAATCAAATGTTAAAACAGCTGATTTCCAGCTATTGTTGCTATTTTTTTTACAAAGAACACTCACATTAAAAAAAAGAAGCACAAGTGAGTTTAATGTCTGTCCCTTTTCATCAGTGTCATGGTTTTATTGTGCGTCTATCTCTCTCTCTCTCTTTGCACTGCTCGCAATTGTTTGAGCTACAATGACAACAAACAAATTTCATGCTGTATTAAGGAAACTAATTACGGAACCTCAGTCATTCCGGTAAAAGGCAGGGACAACTCTAGCTATTCATAGCCTTCCTCTTCTCAGCTCATGAACTGGCACTCCCTACGGGGGGCTGTGCAATTTGAGATCGGTCTAATGCTTCCCACCGCAGCACTGGGACTACGCTGTAAAAAGGATGAGAGAAGCCTGACAAAGGGACCATTGACTTTTTCTCCTCAAGGTCAAAGCAATCGGTTTTTTACTGAAACAGACAAAAAACGCACGCTTTTGGAAAATATTATATGTCGGACACTGGAGATTAGGCGGATTCGTAATTTATTATCGTTAAGATTAACTGGAGACCTCATTTGGGCAATGAGAAGACCCGTAGGAATCTTTTTAAAGCCACATTAGACACACACTCTCACACTATTAGTCGTGTGTGTGTGATGTCTAATAGCTTATCTACAAACTTCAGCTCAAGAGAGTTGATGGTTACAGATTAGTTATCTTGCTTGCTGAGCGATATGCAAAACAAATCATGTTGTGATAGATTTGATAGAAATTCGATCAAAACACATCTTTGTTTAGATGGGGGAAAAATGATGATAGTGTAGCAGACAATGAAAGGTCATGATTCACCAAAGCTTGTTTGGATTGGTCCAGCATGTTGTGAGGTTATGGGACTCTCTCGTTATTATGTGGCTTTGCTCTTGCGCCTTTAAGTAGTTGTGGTGTGACATTGGTAATGGCGTCGCCTTGAGGTGATGACATGGATGTTGCGACGATGCCATTTTGTCTGTGGTGAGTTGTTATTGAATGGCCACAGAGGTGTGCGGCCAAAATGAGGAGCTATACTGTCTGGTTCATCCCAGCGACTCCTACATTTGCCAGATTTCTGCTGGGGCTTGTACCAGACAACTACACTCTCTTACATCTAGAGAATATGATCTAGATGTAACTGCAGCTCTGTAGCATCACAATTCTTCATTTATAATAATTTATTTATAATTTGTTGTTGGACATTTTTTATTTGAAATGGCTGTACTTGCATTTCGGAAATTTGCACCTGTCCCTATTGAGGTTTTGATAATACATGTTTTAATTGCACAGCCCTTGTCGCTGGAGCAGGATTCTTGTCTGCGTTGCCGCGTCTGTGACTGGTGCATTAGAAGGTGAAGCTGTCTCATAGTAGATTAAGCTCTGGTGCCTTTCTTTTCCAGTTCCACATATTACGAAACATATCACTGAAGCAAACTGTTAATGCAGTTGGTTTTCCATTTAAAAAAAATATTTAAATGCATTTCAGCAACACAGCAGATTTAGAAGATGAACAAAATATCTTTCACTTTCAAAACCTTTGTAAACTCCACAAACCTTAAGGAATATAAGTTGGACAATATTCTTGTACATTCAAACTAAGAATTATTTTGTATTTGACGGACTGGACTTTATTTATTGGCTTTGTTTTTAGTTGGGATATCAGCTCTCAAGGCTACTCTGTCCCTCCATCCGGATGTGAGTCGGATCCAGTGCTGCTGTGTGACCGGAAGCCCAAAGCAATCACTCCAACTGTCTTATCTGTTTGCTACTGAGCAGCACACATGTCTCCAACAGCAAATGTTGAATGTCCATTATTTTTAATTTGAAGGAAAGAACAGAATGAGGCTTATTTACACTTTTATACAGAAGTTAGATGTCTTCAGAGCCTAAAAGCAATCACATTTTAATCATTTGTCTTCTGTCTGTTTGTTGTGTTGCAGAATGCCAAGCCCTTCTCCTCCTCAGACAGCCTAGCGAAGGTCCAGGAGGTAGCAAGCTGGCTTTTGGAAATGAACCAGGATCTGCTGTCGGGGGGCAGCAGCAGCAGGCGGAGTCGGGGGCCGGGGGGTCCGGCAGTGCGAGGTAACGCCCCCTCCACAGCCCGGGCGCCCCAGCAGGCGGCAGAGGAGGGCGATGAGGATGATCACATGAACCGGGTAGTAGAGGAGGAAGAGCAGCTGCAGCAGAGGGTAAGTACAACTGATATCCAAGAAGTTACATATGATCATGATTTAGAGGCATATGAAATATAAACTTAAGTAAAAGAGGATTATTAAGTCGTAAATAAGTCATTTGATTGTGGAAATGTTCTGAAAGATTTTTACTCTGTTATCAAAATACAGCCTGATGCATCACAGGTTGACGGCGGAAGAGAACAACCATGGGCGCCCAGCGAGTCAGGAGCCAGCAACGGCCCTCGCGGAGACGAGGACGGCGAGGACGGCCCGCCAAACGAAGTGAACGGTAGGGAGAAAGGCGCCCGATGGATGTGGGAGTCGGAGCAGAGGCGGCTACGAGGGCAGCCGCTTGGCGAAGAGGAGGAGGAGGAGGAGGAAGAGGAGGAGAACAACAACAGCGGCAGCCACCAAGAGGAGGAGGAGGAGGAGGAGAGGACAGAGGGAGGGGAGCAGCAGCAGGGAGGGGAGGAAGAGGAGAGGGAAGAGGGCGAGGAGGAAGAGGACGAGGATGAGGACGAGGAAGAGATGGACCAAGACAGTGATGACTTTGAACATTCAGCAGAGAGCGGGAGAGAAGAGGAGGAGGAAGGAGAAGGGGTGGAAGGGCTCCGGTCTCCCTCTCTCAGGAACAATGTGTCTACCCCCAATAACAACCTGGACTCTGGTTGTACACACCAAAGCTCTTCCAACAAGAAGGTAAGAAGCAGTGTTTTTTTTCATAGAAATAACACAAGTATACCCAATCTGTGCATTATCCAGTGTGGCAGGGATCATGTGTCTGTTGCCAAAAATGATTTCATTGTTAGATGCCATCTAAAATCAGGGGGAAATCAGCTCTGTGGATGAACTGATAATTATCACCTCATGTGGAAACTTCCCTTCACTGCACTGGCAGGTAGGCGTACATATTTAAAACAATAGCTCCCCCTCTTGGCTTACATGTGTTACTGCACCGCACAATCATGCAGTGTCCACAACAAGCTGCGACTACGTCTTCAAAAGGAAGAATCAGGATCATTATCTTCAAACACACGTCTTCAACAAACGCTTGTCACATTTCCACTGTGTCATGGGTTCAGAAAAGATGGATTTGAAGTTCTTAAAACGGCAGACCTCTGTAAACAACGCACATTTCTGATTGTGTATCTCAGTCTATTCACTTTGGCAGGAAATGCAAGACAGCCAGGTAACAAAGGTCTATCTGTTCATTAGTAAGTTGGCTGCAGTGTATATATATATTTGTTTAAATATTTCATTAGTGTTTGAAAATGCGGACTCTATTAATTGTTTCGCTGGAAGCATGAAACTGACTTCATCAGGTGAAGGTTTCAATTCTCAACTCCTTAGGGCAACTGTTTGATTCCAACTAAACACAGTTGTCATGTTCAAAGTGTTTCTTAGTCACAGATGGACATTATGTGCATTAGCTCGTGTTAAACAAGCCTTTTACTTAATTAATTTTAAGCTTCTAACTCTTTGTGTGTGTGAGTCAGGTCGTGATGGGAACTCCTTCACCTGAAGGCATCTCTGCACCAAAATGCGTCAATTAGTCCACAGTTGTTCTGATTGATTTGATATGACAATTACATGAATCACATTATTACAGTAAGACTTTATTCTCTTGACCCTGCAGCGATGGAATCTTTTTGTTATCTACATGGTGACGAGAATGTTCTTTGGCACTTTTAGGACGTTGGAAATAACCTTTTCAATGTTAAAACTTCCCAATGTAACTCAAACGTGCAGACCTTGCAGTTATATATAGTAATGACTAAAGCTGTCACAGATTTGTTACTGTTGTAAACTGCCCCCTTTATTCCCTCTGACAGCAAACTGTCCACTGTGGAAGTCTTATTATTGCTGTTGATGAGCACGTCCCTCGTAACCGTCACAGTTGTTTCCTGTATTATGTGCCATACCTGTGATGTTATGCGTGTCGGAGCCTTTGATTCAGCTATCGGCCTTGGTTTTATTGTCCTAAATATAGCAGGTAGTGTGAATTTGCTCCTGCGTGTCTGTCACCATCTGACACAGCTGTCAGATAGGTTGGTCAGGGTCTTGGTCCGCGGGCCAGCTGGCTTTGATGTGGAACGTAAACATCTTGTTCAGCTGTAGATCCTGAATGCTTGGAATTAGGCGTGGTGCTGAAACAGTTGATTGACATTTATTATGTCTGCCAAGGTCTATTGGTTTGCTTGGTTGCTTTTGCGTAATCCTGATGACATCAGATAGATTCCCATGAAACTCTCTGGAAGGATGACACATGGGCCAAGAAAGAACCAATTAAAATGTGGTACGGAACAAGACAAAAGGGGTGAATCCAGGATGTATTTCTTTTTTTTTTTTAATCTCTTTCCCCTAACAATGGGAGAAGATCTATTCATAATACATGGAATACATCTTGATAAAAATGTCAGTGTGGTTTCATAAGGGGACTGTCGAGGAGCAGTTCCATTACTCATCACTTCACCTCGGGTTTCATTGGTTCGGGGGAATTGTGACAGACTTCTGAGAAATCCTAGAGGAAAAGAAAAAAAAAGCCTGAGACCAGAGGAGAAATCTGAGAGCAGATGTTTCACACGCACAGAAGCAGTGTGAGCGTGATGAACCGATCTGAAACTGGAGTACAGGGAATCTGTGCAGGAACAGGGTGTGTCTGAGAGAGGCCGCAGGGTTTTGGAGTGAGAGCATTCCAAAAATCCGAATGTGAAATCAATGGTAGGTGATAGTATATCACCAGATAAGTTACACGTATAAAGGTCCTGTGTATGTTCCTGGAGAGTACATACTGTGTCATGAACTGTGATTCGACAGCTGCAGCAATGCATGTGTCACACAAGATGCAACAGTTTAGTAGAGGACCCATGTTTGGTATGTTCATGTGATTAAGTATGATAGGCATACATCGTTCTGTGTGTGTGACGGATTAAACAAATTAAGAACCCGATGTAGAAAGCTGAACTGCAAAAAAAAGGAACTAAAATGTAGTGTTCGTCTTTCTGTACATGTCTTTGCATGTTTCAGATGAGGACAGATTGTGTTCCCAGGCTTCAGGTGAGTTGTGGACTCACTCTACCAGAATAAGATGCTTTATCCCTCCCCCCCCCCTCGTCTTCCCGCGGGCGATCATTTCACATTCATGAGACCGTATTTAAGCCACGCTTCAGCATCCTCTCAGGCATAATTTGGGTTTTTTATATTCTGGATTGGAGTCAAAACGTCACACAGGTTTACATCCTAAGCAGTTGCCCGTCTATTCGAAGGTACTGAAAAGGGCGTTTGTGTCACATGATATTTTCAGAGTATATGCTGATGGGTTGACGTGAGGCTTTTAGCTGTTGGGCGAGAGCAGGTGTTGATATCTGTATATTGTGTCATATATATTAGCCTGGGCTGGCAGATTAATTGACTTGGGCAGATGGAAAATATGTTTACGGTTGTTAAAAAAACATTACAAAGAAAGCTGTTAATGGCACAACTGCTAATGGAAACTACTTAAATTCCTCAGAGATTTGATACGTGAGAAGCAAAGTCTATATTAAAATGCCTCACACTGTGATATATGTGTAGACCATTAAAACATGGGACTCCCAGGAGCTGTGAATGCACAGTTACTACTGCAGAGGCTACATATATTGGAAAAACCTTTTTAATTTTTGCTTTAAAAACAAAATAGTGGGCAAGCTTAATACTCATATTTAAGATAAGTTTAATTTTTTAAGTTTTCAGTGCTCCATTTCTGTTACTCTCCATGATGCAAAATAAGAAATGTTCTTTTCAATATGCAGTTCTTTTGTCCAAATATAAAATAAATGCCGTATTATTCTATTTTAACAGTAAGTAAATCATTAAAATTAAGAATAACTGTTTTATTACAGAGTAGAGAGAGTTGGATGCATTCAAAACACTGTTTTATTAAACTGTCACAGATTTTTATGTGTGCTCTTGTAAGAATAAACAGTAACACATTATGCCCATTTTAGGCTCCCTGCAGTGCACTGCTCCCTGCCCATCCTAGAATTTATTTTAGCATATCACTTATAGCCAATGACCAAGACACTATGTGGTCTTGCAGTATTAAATGTCTCATAATGACTCATCAGGGACCTTTGGGAGGAGGAGGGTACGATGAGGGCAGAGGGCAGAGATGGTGTTAAATTTACACACGCTTAATAAAACTTTGATAAATATGGATTAAAAGGAGATTTGAAAAAATATATTTAGACCATGAGGTGGGTGTCTTGATATAGTAAATACATTTAGTTTGGCTTCAATACACAAATCATTGTTCCCTGTCAGCCTCCGCCACCATCTGTTAAGCAGACATCTACATTCAAGCATTAATGAAATGAAAGTTTTTCTTTAAATCGGTTTGTATCATCCATATTTCCATGTTATCTGGAACTTATCTATTTTCATTTCTTATCAAATGTTCTTACACATCTTTATGAATGCCAACATAAAAATATATTTAACTCTATGATGAAAGTTGAGATTGGGATGTGCACCAACTCGTCTGCCCAATAGTTTTCACTGAAGCAAACTCGGACGATTTGGATTTAGACTTCTTCAAATACACATTACTGTTCATCGCCACTAATTAAATATTTTCCCAAAGAAAAGGCAGCCTGCTTATTGTAGGATGTTTCTCCCACACACTGGCCTTGTCACACAGGCAGAGATGAGCCACAAAGGATCAGTGTTCTCATCCTCCCACATGAAAGCTACTGGCTGAGTCACTACCAACGACAGTTTGTGTTTTACAGTAGACTTCATCATATTCTGATTCAACGCTATATGTATTGTTAGTTACTCAGCAAATTAGGTTTTGTTTCAGTTTTTACTCAATCAGAAGGCCATGTCTTCACATTGTTATTTTGAGGATTTTGTTGAAGTCAAACAAAGTAGGATGGTGCAAAGTTGCAAGTTTGAAGAAGACGGGTGGATTGTTATTCTTCCAACTAACTGACAATAAGAACCCTCATAATCACCAGTACGGCCAATTAGACTTGAATGTCAATAGAGGCTTTTAGTATATTTCATTATTAAGCTCTTTGCATCACAGACTGAAGGAAAGAAATCAGTTATTGTTATGCTCTTAGAGTCTCTTCTCTATAAACCTGCCTTTGACAGGTTGATGGTGCATGGGGGGATTTTGCAGTGAATGCAGCATTGTTGTCCCAGTCTCTGACAGCAGATGGAGTCAGTGGTCTGAAAGTCATGTTCATACACTAATCCATGGCCCACAGGTTGTGGGTGCTTGTTGCAGCAGTGCCCAGACTGAAGCACAGGTTTTACCTGGTCGGGAACAGCTGCTTGTCTCACATGGATCCTGTCCAGCTGTATGAATCAGGCTGTTTGCTTTCATGTGCCAGAGGCTTTGGAAAAGGTTGGCGCTTCATTGCAGGTGGATGTTGACAGTCGGGGGGTGAATAGAATGACAATAGTGTAATGAAATGTATATATGTGTGTATATGTATATTTTTACTATACTAATACTTCAATTCTTCCACTTGGAACGTTCACATTACTTATATTCACATATAGAAATGAAATTGACCTGCCGCTCCTCCGTGTCAGGGGCCACGTTGCCTCTGCATGATCCCTTACGATCCCTCACTAGATGGCGCAGTAGAAGTAGTTGTAGTAAGCTATTGTATCTCATTAAGTCCATAAAATACTTTTTTATGCAGTCACCTCATGCTGCAGAGCTGCAGTGATGGGGTTTGAGAAACTGGCTCAGAGCTGATGGGAATAGTAGAGATACATTTCATCCATCCATCCCTCATCTAACATTGGGCAAAAGGTGGGATACACCCTGGACATGTCACCAGTACATCCCAGGGCCAACATACAGAGACAAACATCCATTCAAACTCGTATTTACACCTATACGGACAATTTAGAGTCTTATCAACTTAACTCAAACCTACATGTTATTGTTCTGCAGATTTCGCTGGAGTACCCGGAGAAAGCCCACACAGACTAGGATTCAAACTGGAAACGTTCTTGTTAGGCGACAGAACCAACCACTATAACACTGTGCCGCCCAGATGAATTTCAGTACAACTAATAATCAGATCTAAATTCATTAACGATTGGACGACAAACATTTACCTGGTATCTGATTGAACCTTTTGAAAGTCCTCCAGTGCCTCATACTGCAGAGGCCTGGGCGACACTTTCCTACTTTCACAGGGGCCTATTTCTGCAGCCATGCCCTGTCATCTCAGCTGTTCTGAAAAGCTGGGAGTGATTTGTAAGAGGACTGAGTTACTAGAAGCCAAACATTCTTGACCCTCTGACACTCCACCAGTCTTGATGCCTCATCAGGGTTCGCAAACTCAATGACCAGTCAGCAATACTGCGACACGGCATTAAAAGAAACCAGACAAAATAATTCGCCCCTGATTTAATAAAGTATTTTGCTCAATAATATCTACCTGCATTCATAGATTTCTATAAAAAATCTCACACCACATCTTCTGTGTGTTGGAGGACATAACACTAACCTCCTTTCATCTGCACGAAGTCAGGAATGAATGATTGTTGGAGCCTGTTCAAGAACTTTTTCCACAGGAATCTCCTTTGGCTTTGTCTTTGAGATTCTTGGCCGTGGGTCGCTCCTTCCTGGATCACTCGGTGGGAAGTGGCATAATAGATATTGGTTAAGAAAACATTGTATCAGCCATAGAGGACGAGCGTGGCAGAGGACACAAGGTTAAATATGTTTTCGTGGCTCGCTATTTTAACGACTTTGGGCTGATCATGTTGTAGCCGACTGGAGAGTCTGTCACATAGCTTGATGGCCTAAGATTAGTCTGAAAGCTCAAGTAACGTCCACAAGGCCTGGGGGGTGTCAGAAACGAGCAGTCGGTCACCGGTGCCTTGTCAGCTATTATACACTGCATGGGGTCTATTGTCACTCATGGTTTAAAAGGGTAAAATGGTAAATTATGATAATGGCCAATAATTCGAGTGGATAAAATTAGAACTGCATAATTGTAGGACACTGGATAATGTCTGCTGTCAGGTATTGCTTTTGCTTTTCACACATGAAGAACGCAACAGGAAATAGTTTATAGGAGGCAGGGCATGACGTGTTTAAATCCTGCCCCGGACAGCAGTGTTTTTGTTTACTTCAGATAGATACCTGTGTTGGGCTTGTGTGCAAAAAGCTCTCCAATTTCATTTTCTTTTAAAGTTGACATCATCTTGAGTCTGTATGGCACCTCTCTTTAATCCTGTCGGCATCTTCTCGATATTTCCCCCTTGGGGCTGGTAGGGCAAGTTCTGCAAAACTACTGACTTGGACATTCCCATTCTCACATACAGGCCCTCTGGAAAAACTGTCCGGACTTCAGTGCCAGTCTTAAAGCAGCCTCACACGTTGTGACAACAAAGGCCAATGATTGTACCGAGTAGCATTGCCTCATGGGGTCTGTTTAAAAGTCCCCTACTTCAACATGCAGCTGATGGTGACGCTCACAGCTGACTGTGTCATCAGTGTACATTCCTTACTGGTGTTAGAATCCAAAAATATCACTGAAACACCAACCAACTACATTTTTCTTATTTGTTAATGTTTTGTAGTTCTTATGAAGAGCCAGAAAGCAAAAATAAAGAGTGTCCCGGTCAGAGAGCTGTTGGTTTAACATGGCCAGTGAGCTGAACAGCTGCCGATAAGGCGCCAACCTCTTCCATTTGTGCTGAACATACTGTAATAACTATGGGCGTTGGCTGGCCACAAAAACTCAATGGCGTCCACCGGCTGACTGGCGGCCCGATGCGTCGGGGCCCTCAGTGCACGCCGTTCGATGTTCTGGCTCCGTAATCCTCCTCAAACAATGGTGGATGTGAGAATAGAAGAGAGGTTAAGCCCCTCAGGTCCTTTTTGTTACCATGTGTTCAGACATTTAACTGTGCACAGTGAAGGCTGTCTTTTACCGCACACTCAATCTGTACACTTATACATATTCAGCAGTGATTGTCGGAGCTGTTGCATATTAATGTTCTGCGGGGAAAAAGCCTAAATGCTGAGAAATTTAAATTTTCTCGGCTCTCCACTTTTGCACCATTCCTTTGTGCTGATACACTTTCTTCACCTCACACCTTTCTCATTTGTGCCACTCATGTGGTGAAGTGAATCCTTATTTAAGGGCATGTGTCACACATACCAATGTTGGACAGTGTGTGTATGACATAGTGATCGTCTCCCGAAATACCCTGCGTCTCTTTGCTGACCCAGAATTACTGACATTAAGCGACACCTAGGTACGTGAAAGAGAAGAAATCGGTGACGTGATCAAGGATGTTGTGATCTGCCATTTGTGTAGTTGTATGGTGACAGTTTTCATGGGGTAAAGTGATCCCGGTTTGGTGATGATACAGGCCAGTAAGTTAGGAGGACCAGAAAAGGGGTCAGAGAATGACCACAATGAGGAAGCTCCCTGGACACGTGGACTGCGTCGGACGACTGTTGGTACACATTCCACCATCCGGGGGTCATGAGAGCGAATTCCACAGGGTCTTTTTGAAGGGGGGGCGGGAGCCTGTGTCGGTCCATCCTCTTTTCAGGCCCCGACAACAGCTGCTCTGCCTGGCTTGGGCACAGCAGTGACCTCACACCCCAGAGATATTTTAAAGGGTACCAGTCAACAGGGAGATGAGTTTCGAGTAGGTAGTACCAGAGGCTGAGCGAGCGCAGTATTGATACGTTCGCCCAATGGCTGTGAGGTGCAAGGAACACTCTGCTTTCGTTTGATCAAAAGCTACGTGGTCGAGACGTTGGTCGGCCATCTTCCGGAGCTCCCTTTAGGATATGATCTTTTAAGCTGCCGTCTTTTTTTTTTGCAATGCTGCGGCATTGCCCTATTCCCCGTTTCTCGTCGTCTTCTGCTCGGAGAAAGATGCCAAACGCTGCCTGTGGGAAAGAGAAGACCGTGCACGTCCCGCTGAAGAGCCAGGCACTTGACTTGCCGGAGCCCAAGGATGTTGCCACGGAGCCTTTACCCACTCAGAAAGTGCTCAAGATATTTAGCATCAACATCATTGCCCAGGGGCTGCCTTTCTGCCGCAGACGAGTGAGTATTGTACGTAATAGCTTGGTCATAGGGTTTGGGTTTGGTAGATCCTGTGAACCTGCAAATGTCAAAGGTCATCCAACTGTCTAACCCCCTTTTCACTTCAGCAACTGTTGGTATAAAAGGGCAACTATTTATTTGTCATCTGCAAATTATTAAAAAGAAATTGCTTTTATCAGCACAATTATACATTATACAAGTTGACCTTCTTTTCCACCTCTGATGAATGCGCCTCTCAGGAAAGTAACATAACACCCCCACAAAACATTTAAAAGTAATTACAGTTGACCCTTGTTGATGAACTATGCTTAATAGCTTTGTCATTTCCCGATGCTGAAGTGGTATTCTTAAGAGAAGAATAAATTCAGACAGTGACAAACAATGGATTTATTATTATATTTCCATCATTTGTATCCATCACGCTCGTGGACACAAGGTTGGTTTTCTGCGGCTCCACCCATTAGAGCCGGTGGACACCAGCATATAACCTTAAAAAGCCCATCGGTCAATGAGCCTATTTTTAGGTTAAGTTAAGTGAAAATATAAATAAAGTTGCGCAAGAGAAATTAAGAAAAATGCATCTAAATTGAGTTTAAGTTTTAAATGTGCAAATTAATAAAAAGTTGGCTTTATAGGATTTTTATTCGCATTCAACTTAAGTATATGTAAATTAAATAAGGAGGATTTCTAAACATTTTATTTTGATTTCATCTACTGGTATATTAATGCAGTGATTTAGCTCAAATCAATAGTTTTTGCCCTCTTTAATGTTTACTTTGTGTTTTAGTGTCAATTATTGAGAAGGATGTTTTCATTAGAATTAACATTTCCTGTTTTTTGTAATGTAGAAGTGTTTCTAAAACCTCAGCACTCTGTAAATGAGACACTTGAAAATCCTTCCTCTTTGAGAGCACATTAGTTTGCATGATACGGCCGCAAGAGCAATGCTGCTTGAATTAAAATTCCCCTTTGACATTCCTGCTAAATTAATTCAGCATAATATGTAATGTGACTTGAAAATTAATGAAATAAGACTCGAGTAAGCGGACTCCCAAATGAACCCAGGGCAGTTTTTGAGATATATTTTTATTTAGCTGCTAGATTAACCCTCTTAATCTCTGCGTGTATTGTCACTGGCTGTCATGGAAAATCAACTTATTCAAGTGGTTTGTGTGGTTTTCACAAAGTTGTTCACAATTTATATTCATTACAATATTATCATGTTAGACATTTGACAGGAGAACAGGCCCCTTAGCTTATGTTGTAAAAAACGGATTACTTTTTAATTTTGGAACAAGACATTTGATGGCTTGACACATTTTCACATGTAGTCACTGGATTTTTTATAATTTTGATATTTAAGACAGAACAACTAATCGCTTGGGGGCAGTGCTACATGAGTTATTTAGATTTAGTTAATTGATCGTGTGTACGTTGTGTGTAGTGTAGTGCATTTTTTAGTATGTGATTACATGTTTCCATTTTACAATAAATAAATAAGATTTTATTTTTTACGTTTGGCAAATTAATAATTATAAAGCAGGTAATCCAATCAGTATAACAAATATCTGCTGGTTATTGAGACCTGAGGCTCAGGAACGCTCGGAGACGGGAGGAGATGCAACATTAAACCTAGACCACTGTTTCCATTTAAAGAGCAAAGTCTCTTCACTCGGTATCTGAATGTTCCTCCGACCTTTTCCGTCATAAGCACAGTATTTCTCTGGCATGTGTTTTCTTTATATTTTTACAGTCCTGACAAGTTAATTCAAATAGAATCAAACCTTAAATCTTCGACATCTTTATGAAAGACAGCATTTAACCTTTGAATTAAAGTTTCTACAGTGTAATTAGATTTGAAAGGTAGGCTTTTAAAAATGTCGCCCACTAATCTGTCAGAAAATATCTGGATGTAGATTTTGTAGCAAGGAGAAAGTATTGAGCAAAGACCTAAATAGGAATGAGGGTGGATGTCACAGTGGCTGAGGCGTTTCAGCTTGATCGACAGTCTAAGCAGGAGCATTTTGTCGACATTTTGTACTACTATTGGATTGGTTTCTGAGAAAGTTTTACATCTGCTTGTGCCCTGAATTATATATTCTATTGTCGTTGATGGGAACATTCTCATCATCAGGGTATAAATCCATGATAACTATAAGATCCCCATTGGAACTCCTCTGTTCGTCCCAATTGTGCGATTATCGTTCATGGGTTTTTTGATCCGTAGCTTTGATGAGGAGGCTAATGGGAGGGAGTGGAACATAAGTGTAGCCTGCTCGTTCTAGTTTCTTCAGGACTACCAACCCTAGCTTTAATGTATTTACAGCTAGAGTTCTTTGGAACAGCAATATAAAGATGATGAAAATTGCATATTTTCGTCTGCCATCACTGTTTTTTTAAAGAAAGATTTGAAGGAAATGAATTACTCGCTTTATCATCCCTCATTTTCAGTTCCGGCACAATTGTTCAAATAGGAACAGGCATAGGGTCTCTTATCTATAATGTCTCGTTAAATTTGTCAGGCCGTAACACTTCTCTCACTGCACTGTTTAAAAATAATGTCCCGGTTTAAATTTCCAATCAAAACGTGACCACCAGAATCCCCACTGTATTTCCGGCGGCCAGAATGGGCATCCAGCTGTTACAGGGGATAGTGATCAAGATATAGAACATTGACAGCGGGACATTTTTCGTTGCCGTATCACTTTCCTCAGCAGCCACACCCGGGGCTGCAGGCCTGTGGAGTAAGGTGATCTGGACTTGCCCAGAGCAGCTATGTCTGTCTAAACAACTATCAGCAAGATGCATTTTCTGTCTGAGCAGGTGCTGTGGGTGTGTGGCGACTTTCTCTAGCGAGTTTCCCTTGAGCCGTGGAGCTTCCTGTGGTTTAATCTGCGGGCCTGTTAACGGTGAAGACACATTTACTGCACTTTGCCCCCCCCCCTCTATTTACATTTTACTAGCAACATTTGGTGGCCTTTGCAGGTCTTATAAATTCAAGACTACGAGCTGTGTTGATCCTGCCGGACAATCAGTCTAAGACACATGTATCCAGGGATTCTTGTCTCATGTCGTCACCCCGTTAATTGTTTTCTATTATAAGTTTGTTTGAGAAGAAAGAGGCCTTTTTAAAGAGATCCTAATATAACGTGTGGAGCTGAGAGCAGTGAGTTGTCAGATTGTCACACAGAGAGAAATCAGAAATCCTACCTCTTATCTGAATACACAGTTTTTTTCCCTCACTGTCTATTTTTGAAAACGTGCGACTGGATACACTGTGAAGCTACGCTCACATCTTCGATTTGACTTTTACGTGACAACCAGCGTGACATGATAGCGCTCCAGATCATGCTGCGTGTCAGATGATCTGATAGCGACTGGAATGCTATTGGTCTGTATTTCAGAGTTCACCTCAGTTAAATGTTAGATTCTAGTGAGTATTTTCGTTTTAGCAGCACTTTCTCATCTTCATTTTTTGGGATTAGCAAAATTATTATACGATTATTTGTAGACTAAATTCACTTGCATAACCAGACAGAGTTATGGAGGAACAGAAGTTTCTCCTTATCAGTAAACCAAGTAACCTGGAAGGAACAATTTAACAAGCAACACACATTTTACATTGAGGTGTAATGGGGGAAGCAAAAGCAATTCTCAGTGTTTATAATGAGAAGCAGACTCAGCGGGAGCACTTACAGCAGCCGTCAGAAAAGAACTATATTTGTGCCACCGAACAAGCACCTGATTTAAAATACTAAAAGTCTCTTAGCAGAATCAGCTATGGAGATTTTTATGCACTCTTTATTGCGCACCTTTAAATGAAGGTCGCCTGAATTAAATCCGTCTCCAGTACGGATACAGTCGATTTTTTTTTTTGAAAGTTTTCTATGTGCTGCCCAAATGCTCATTGTTCAGAGAATCACTTTAGATAAGCTGGATGCCCTGGAGGAGCAGCTGCCTTTTCCTAATGTTGCTTTCTGTAGATAAGTGTTGTGAAGAGAGTGAGACTCTCCTGGCAGTGTTACTCTGCTGCACCAACACATTCCCTCAGGCCTTTTCAACCATGTTCTTCCTCCTGTTTGTTGTTAGCCAAATGCAGAATATTGTGTCTGACAGTACAAGAAACTAATGAATCTTTTGAAGTTGCTCTTTCTTTTTTCTACTTATTCTTCTTCTTCTTCCGCGATTGCTGATGCAACACGTTGTAACACACTGAAGTGGAGTTGGTATGAAGACGAAGAGAGATTCCTTTTCTCTATTTGGTTTCCATATCTGACTGAAGTGTTTGCTCTGTAGAAATGTTTGAGTTTTCTGTTTGTTTCTCGGTGTTGCCCCTAAAAACCTAGAAGGGCAGACTGGGCTTGTTACTGTCAAAAAACGGATCAAAGCAAAGAGATCTGAGGATTTCACCTTTTACCAATTAGTGATTGAGAGATTTCGATTTGTTATTTTATAGACCAGAGATACAAGTGACCTGCTGTTTTGAATACTGTTTTGAATAGTTTTGCCTTTTTATCCAGTGGCATCTTGTTTTTTTAAAAATCAGAATTAATGATATTGGAGGTTTTTTTGGGGCAGTGCTGACTTTTGGACCCTGCACCCATTGGCTTGTACTAGCCATCAATCTTATGGTATCTGAACCCCAATGTTTACAATGCTTTATCGCCTATTTTACTCTAAGTGGGACCATAAATTACTAAATGAACATAATGCAGTATTGACAATTTACTTTTATACAAACTGCCCTTTATTTTTTGCAAACAGTGGTGTTGCCCTCTGCTGGTCAACCTGGAGTCTGCGTCCAGCTTTACTGGCAGTCTGTGCCTTGATGCTATAAAAGTCTCCTTCTCATCCGATGGTGTTACCTTGATGCACATGACCCCTGTTGTCGAGCACGTGACTGCCTGCGTGAGTCAGTGATTCACTCGCAGCTTCCAGCCGTTCTCTCTCTGTCCTGCAGTAAGGACCACACCACGGTGCACGGCAGGAGGCTTGATTCCACTGCCCTTGGGCTCCAAATAACACAGAGGGGAGGAAGGCATCTGCCATTGGCTATTCTGAGAAGCGGTCCCATTCCAGGGAGCGCACGGATCCACTCGGGCTGGCTGCTCGGCTCCGAGATCAGTTCTGTTTACTGCGGATGCAAACAGAGCCGTAACTGAGCATTTTGAGGGGAAATACCTAATATGGTGCCACTTCAATCCATCCATTCGGACCTTTTTGATATATTTTGTAAAAATGGGATCGCTTCACAAATTTAAGGATCACTTTATTTCACGTGATGCTCATAAAGTGCATCTTTTTTTAGCTAGATCCTCATTTAATGACCGGGTGGTCTTTGTATTTTCATCTTTTCAACAGACTGGTGGTTGTATAGTGTTAAACTGTTGTGGTGCTTCACATACAAAACATACTGGATAGCGATGTGCCTCCACCTGCTGCAGGGGCTGCCTGGAGGCACTGACATTTCCCACACTGTGAGATTGTAGCCAAGAACAGATGCAGTCTTCCATCTGGATAAGTGTCACAGCTCCTAAACATTGTTATTTGACTGAAGACATGAAGCTATACCGAACCTCCCAAACAGAATCTGTCACACATACAAATACCTAATTTTAATCATCGAATTTAATAATTCATCCAAGTTGTTCTGCGTGGCCCACATCATTCAACACTGTTGGACACATTAATAGACTTTAACCCATCAGTGGTTTACACCAGTTCCTGAGGCTCAAATGCATCTGATTGCTTTGTAAAACCTTTCTTTTTTTTTATTCAGATTGAAAAGTGCAGCCCACCTGAGTCAGAGACCACACACACACAGATCCTTTTTAATGGAGTCTTTAAGCTGCCCATAATTTCTTTCCCTCACACATCAAAATGCATGATTCAAGGAACAGTTCCCCCCCATATGAATTTATGAAAACCTTAAATTTGATCAATGCGTTTGTGTTTGTTCCCTGAGGATTCTCAGGACACACATTGCATCCATCTACGTGGGAGATTGTCTAAAAAATACGGTGACGAAGGACATAGGCTCTACAACAGTGTCTCTCATATGAAATTTAATGAATGCAACTTGTTTTGCGACAGGCAGAGTGACTTGCACATTGAGTCACCTGCTGCTTGTAGCTGTTTGAAAGGAAATGATGTCTACAGGGTTTTTGCTACAGAAAATAGAGAATACTTTCTTTTTCAAAGGCTCTGACAACCTGTATTTGAACTGCGAGAGATTGGGGGCTTTACACTTGTTCTACAGCTGTAGCGTTGATTTTGTCTGGCTCTTCTAGTTTGAATAGCACTTCGCTGTGATTCAATTGGGGGTCTATCATGTGCTATACGTCTTTGTGCAGATCTAGATGTAGCCACTCTTTGCAATCGATGAAATGTCAAATCTAGTGGGTTGTTTTTATGCCAGACCACTAAACCACCTAAATGTGATCAAAGCAAACCCAACGATTCCAGTTGAAGCAAATTATTTGTGTTTTTGTCCTGGTAAGTGGTTCGTTTTCTTGGTCCAGCTGTTAAATTGGTTGCATATTATTGATAAATTAGTTTTCTGGTGCTTTGAATACATCTGAAAAACTCCGTTTGTTAAACTCCCTGTAATTATTCAGGTGACTTAAGTAGAGAAAGTTCTGACATACACTAAAGTCTTCACGCTGCTCAGTTGCCTTTTCAGTTAATGGATGTCACCATGGTGACAGTATTTTTTGGCAGAAATAATTGCTAAAATTTTTGTCCTCACAAAAGGGTTGAGAACCAAAGCTTGGTTTAAAATAGAGACCAAGCGCCAGTACTGGGGATACAATATTCAGATCTGCATTGCCTCCTAACCGATATATATTTTTTTAGTTTTTGCAGAGAAAAGCTACATATGTCTTCAAAGTTCACCGTGATTAGTCTGTAGAAATGTGAGCTGGGCCTCACTGTGTCTGGTCTGGTCTTGGTATCGACATTCCTCGCCGCTGACCTTCAACAAGCCGCCCCGGTGCCTTTCACAGTGTCCTGCTCGCCGTAATCTGGTCCATCAGTGAAGATGACCTGTGAATGGATATCCCACAGGCCTCAGCGGATGTGTCCGTCTGCATAGTTTGTCTAATCTGTGTATGAACCCTGCTGTCGGACGAGTCCCTGCAGTGTGTGGTCCCTCTTCTTTTGATGGACTGCAGTGCCGCCTGGCCGCCTGCTGCAGGTCTGTTTCACCGGCAGCTGTGCTCTGTTGAAACGCCCTGTTCACCCTGAAGCTCTTCACGGTGACTATTTGTAAAGACAAAAGCCTTGAGCTTGTCTCCTCTTAGTATTCACCTGCAGTTACTTTAGTATCAAGTGCCTCTTCATCACTTTCACAGCGGTAAGACAGGGTTTTGTTGGTGAGTGGATGCATATGCAGGCCTTAGGGGATGTCACAGAGCTCTGTTATTTCAGAGGTTAAGCAGAAATTTAAAAAACTTGCTCAGCAACAAGAGGATTACACCTTCTGACGAATGAAAGGTCTCGAACAGGCTGAGGCAAAAAAAAAGGAAAGGTGAGCAGAGACCAGAGGGAGAAAGATAATGTTGTTCTGATGCAGGGCAATTTATTATTATATTAATGTTTGGAATCTTCCTCTATAGGTGTCTTATTTCAAATAGTTCATCAGACAAACACTATTAAAAGTTCTCAAAAGACTGAAAAAGAAAAATGAAGTTGTACAAAATCCTTGCAGGCCAAATTGTCCAACAAGCCTTCAATGATTAATAAATCATTATAGTAATATTTTAAAAGGAAATATGTTCAAATCTGTAGTTGTGGCTTTTAAACAAATTTTTTTTGCTTGTCTCTACAGTCTTTTATAGATTTTGGGTTGTTGGTCAAACGCAACATGACATTTTGAAGTTGATGTCAAGTGGCTCTCTTAAAGCCCTGATGGAAATGTCTATTTTACTGATGTTTTACTGACAGAATCATTAATCATATTAATAATAGATTATTAGTCGTAGCCCTTGCATAAGCAGAGAATTTTCTAAAATATTCAAATATGGTTTTCTTCAGACAGGGACACTATGTAATATAAAACATATCTAAACGTATCTGATGTAACTTTGAAGCCTCAGAGCTCTGATGACTGAACATCTTTTCCTCTCAGAGATGCACACTCACTGCTCCTTTGCCCGTCAGCGGCCAGGTGATTATATTCAGTCGTGTTGAGCCGATTCATCATCTGACATCGATTAACAGCGCGTTCATTGTGAGAGATGATGGAAGACCGCCAGGTTCAGGCCGTGACGTCCATATTTATTATTCGCACAATTTAAAAATGACCTTGGCTGTGGTGAACTGCACCTCCCCAGGTCTGACAAGTATGCCTGTGTTTAGACCAAAAATAGCACGGTTGGAAAAAAACAAAACACCAAGAGGCTGCGTTGCTGCAGGTATTGGTGAGAAAATGAAATCTGATCCAGGAGGTTTAGTTTGAGGAGCACACCCCAGAGTGCAGGATTATCACGTCCCTGAACACTGCATAGTACTTCATAAAAATATGAGGAAGGATCATGCAACTCTTAGGAGTTATTCCAGTGCTAGTAATTGTATCTTTGGCCACAACGTTCCCACAAATGACAGCAGAACTAACACTCAAGCATTGAATATAAACGCTTGCCAAATCTGAAATGAAACAGCAGTTTTTTGCCGATTAATGTGACATTGCATATTCCCAGGATGACCAGACATTTCTTTCCTTATAGCTCTGTTTGTGCTCCAGCCGCACACGTAACCTCCGATTTCGTTCTTTTCTTTTTACCGTCTGCAAACAAAATGGCTACTTATTCATTCAATTAGGTAAGTCCTCTGATACCTCTCTGACTATCTGCATTTTGTCTTTCAAAAGCATCAAGGCATTGTGTGGACAGGAGCTGCTGTATTCGTTTAAAACTGGCTCCTACTTATGTAAATGCGGTGAATCAGAAGACTATAAATAGTCTTGACCATCTCCTGTAGATCTCTGGGCTGAAATATCATACAATAAGCTCCTTTTTTACTTAGTTTATCAGAATGTATCATGGCCAAAGATGACGGAGACCAGAATGTTGTCTTATCCTATAACACTAACATGGATTGATTTTATTATGGTGTCATGCACATTATGTGTTCAGCCTAAAACTGGCAAAAGAGAAAGTACAAAATAATTTTAATTCAGATGCCTGAAGAAGAAAGGCTACGAGTGATTTATGTTTTTGCTATCAGTGAATTAACCAATTTTCTTTATATTAAAATTTCCTTCAGCTCGCTTTGTCTGATCAACACTTCAAATTGTAAAGTCGTCTTGTTTTGTTGGTTTAGTTATTATAAGAAACCAAGAAGTTCAAATCTGTGACACAAAATATTTAATTGATTATTAACAAGGGTTTCAGAATAACTTTTTTTTAATTAACTAACTGATAAATGGACTGGTGGTAATAGTTTGAATTTGAAGTTTCTTTGCTGCAGGAGCTCAGAAATCCTTGTGGAATGTCCTTCATTCTTTTTAATTCAAGAGTTTAATTTTTTGCATCTGTGATAAATGAGAATAAAACATCATCCTGTCTGTTTATATGAAAATATGTCTTTTATTCTCTTTCAAGGACACACTTCCCCTTTGTGTCATTAACAGCAGAGCAAAGTGGAAATTACATCCACCCTCGTTCCGCTGCTCTCTCTGGGCACGGAGCAGAGGAAGGACTGCTGGCACACGACTGACTCACTCTTCATGAAACATTAATACTTGCTCTGACTACCTTATGTCAGTTTTGTTATTCTCTTCCTCTTCCACCGCAGCCTTTTTCCTTCTCTCATTCATTTATTCAGTTTCTCCTCAGTGCAGAATGGAAGCCGTCCGTACCCACGCTGCTTATTGTCCCGACTGAATTGAGTCATTCAGTCTCGAGTCGGAGTGAATCAGTTCCTCCAACACAGATTGTGATTGATTTTGAAACTTTAACTTTGAGCCATGGCAAAAAACTAGGAATTAATTATTTATAAAGTACAAACCTACTTAAAGTTTTTAAAGTTGCGATTGATCTTTTGGTCCGGATGATTGAACCAGGAGATTTTTATGCCTATTCAAGCTGTTAAGGTGTCCTATGAATGGGGCTTTTTCACTTCTGAGACCATAGACGCCTGAAATAACTCCTCCACCGTGCCGCTTCTCCATAATACATCTTCTGGCAATGTTAATAATTGATAAAGACACTGTATCAGTGTGATTTCAATTTTGATATTGTACTAAACATTTCTTTTTTTCTAAAGATATTTTGTGTGGAAAAGCAACTGAAAATGTCCAGTTCGACATCGAACACGCGGCTGTACTAGGACTCAAGTCTTTGTATGCTTTGATCTTCAGATGCAATAGTTGAAAGCATTGCAGATTAAACTATTGTACTTTTAGAATTATTATCCCATCATAATGTCCACTGGATGCAGCTCGTTTCTCTTTTACTTTGCATCTTTATGTGCAGGATCTAATTTCCCAGAGCAGCTTGTGCCTCTGAAGCATAAAATCCACTTCTGAACCCATATTAATGAATATATTTAATGACAAGTGGCATAATATTAATGCTTAATGATGCATTCTAATCGACTTTGTCTTTATGCAGCTGTACATGAAACAAACTAGTTTTTATTGTTTTGTGTTACTTAAAGTTTGCGAGGCATGGGAGCGTTGGGTATTTCCATCTGCTTATTGGCATCTTTTAAAATACACCATTTTGGTGACAAAGAGCGGTGGGATGTGAAGTCCTGAGCTGACAGGGAAGATATTGTTTGGAAATCATTTTAGTCAGTTAACAGTTATTTAGAAATTTATGATTTGAGCAGGTTTCAAGTCTGTCTCAGTTTACAATGAGTAAGTGGACAAACAAGAAAAACAGAAGTGGCAGAGAAGTGAAAAACACATTCATTTTCTTCGCTGTGACCAGATGCCTCTGTCTTTTCTCAGAAAGTGGACCTCTGTGTCTTGTGTGTGGGAGTAGTAGTTTTCACATGTTGCTTTCCGACTAACAAAAGGAACAAACCAGAGCTGAAACAGTCAGGAACAATGATAGTGTGCAGTAAAGCCGAGTACTGAAATTGCTTTTACCTTTCAGCTGTTTGTGCCGTCTGAGCCTCGGTGCTGATACCATTTCAGCCGATGCTGGTGCGTACAATTGGTCGAGAAACCGAAATCAATTTCTGTGAAGCCAAAAGAGAATTGCTTCAGCACCCACACAATGTTACATCAGACGCCCACAACAAACACCTTCATTACCGAGCTGTGAATCTGACCCTCCTCTAGTCCTCACAGACGTCCAAACGGTTCCTTTCACCATTTAGACATTTGTGTAGGTTCATACCAGTTCCTTAGGTGTGAACTTCTTAAACTAATGTTGCAATCTGTCTTTATTGTCTGTGTTTTTCTTCCAGAGTAAATGGGCTGTTTCGAGTTCACTGTACTGGGTCAATGAGCACATTTAGCTTTTTTCCGTGTGAATTTGCCAAGTGGATCACAGACAACCCTCAGAAGAGCTTGCCAGATATTTAGAAGTGTCAAGCTGCTGTTTTAAATCCTCATTACCGCGGCTGCAGTCTGAAAAATAATGATTAACTGTGGCAACGATACAATAAAAACGGTTGGTTCATCCCAACAAAGCAAGAAAATACAAAAAATGTTATATTGCAATGCAAATGGTGACCTTTTTATAAGAAGATTGTTCCCAGATTCACTGTGTGTTAGTCAGAATAATACACAGAACAGTTAACATTCGGTGTATGGTGGGATTCTTGTTGGAAAACTTGAACTAACGAGGTCTTCCAACATCGATTAATTTGGCCACAATCACACGTCATCTAAACACCCGTTAATTTCCCACTTGTTGATACCCGTTCTCCTGTTGAGGGTCAGAGGAGGCTGGAGACCATCCCAGCTCCCACCAGGAGACTGGCTCCACGCCCTGCTCAGGTCCCCAACCTTCCACTGTGCAACTGTCTGATTTAACCAATAATGACATCGTGCTGTTTTAGGGTGGGAATGGTTGTAGCACTTTGCAGCCCATTGAACCTGCCTATAATGCACTAATTAGCTCCTGCTGGTTACCTCTGATGAGTCTTTTGCTTACAGGAATGTTTCTCTCTTTTTCTCCTCTCCCCTATGTCCTGCTCCCTGACAACATCAACGCACAGGTAAGAAAAATACTCTTTTCACTTTGTTGCACTTGCATCTGTTTCCTCGTCTTGTGTGTTGGTTTTCTTAGTCCCATCATGCCACGCACAACACAACTGAACACAATCCCACTGTGCTGGTCTGCAACAACTCCAACATGCTGCTCTGTTACCTCCAGGGGGCAGCATGAACTCAAATTTAAATGATCACTGAGGCAGTGGAACGCTAAGTGCGACCGTCCCCATGTCAAAACACTGTTAGGAGTGGTTGTGACTTACAGCTTCACCCTACGTGTTTACACCCAGGCTGATCAGGATCCTTATTGTTGGACACTGATATTGAGAGAATTGTGGACATTTTCACTGCCCAGTCTGATCAGGATCCTCCACGTTGCTGCTGCTGCAGTCCTCTTTGTGCCATTTCCACCATTTCTATTCCTGTCTCTTCATTTTGCCGACATTAGTGTTGATAAGCAGTCCACACATCCGCTGTGTTTCAAGCACCAACTCCCTCTTTTCATTTTCCACATGCAGACACTCCTCGCTGAGAGCCTCAACAAATGTTCAGGTTGTTATGACGACAATGAGTGCAGCACTCAGTACTACATTAAGAGTCTGAAGGAGCTCTCGCGCTGTTGCACACCTCCACATGTTTGATGAAATTGTAATTGTACTAAAAAAATCCTTGGAGAATCCTGAGAAGGTCAGTTCTAAAGGATCCTTTAGAGGTTCTTTTGTTTCCAGCTTTGGTTCGAGAAGCAAGTAACAAAACAATGAAATGCCAGCCTTCTATTTGTATATAGGATTTTAATTGATGCTCTGGCACCTATTAGAAAGTCTCTGATTATTTTTTTGTGACTTGTCTGACAAACACATGTAGGCAAATCTACTTTTAATGATTACAATATTACATGTCATGATGTTTAATGATGTTAAATCAAAATCCCGGTTCAACCTGGGTAGCTGAGCCACAATATGATTTGATTATCAATATGTTGCTGTATTGTTTGCCTCTCAGCAAACGCCAAGGCTGCCATCAGGAAGTGAAATTACTGAGCGATCAGCCTTGGGCGCACTAGACTTTGATGAGTCACCGGATGTAAAGTGGCTGTCAGTATCGCAGCAGGGCACGGCATGTGGTGGCACAGGGATAATTGAGGACCTGGCGAAGCGTCGGAGCACCCTGTCTCCTTCGTGCCAGCGCCGGGTCAAACGCTGCGTCTCTGTTGTTTCAGTGCCTCTGACTCACTGCAGGCTGCCTGCATTAGAAAGGCTGCCGGTGCGTTACAGCTCTGCTCTGTTGCACAACTCCAGTCTTTTACACACAGCGTTGGTTCACCCAGCTAATTTCTGTGGAACCTGCCGAGCTTGTTTCATGCTTTTGTTATATCAGCTTAAACTACCGCGTTGTCACTTGTTATCAAAGATCAAAATGATTCCTGTGCACCGACAAAGTTTTCACCGACATTTGCTGCTTGTTTTCTGTGGCTAATTTGTCTTGTGACGGGGACAGGTTATCTGTCCAGATTTCATGCATCTTATTCAAGGCTTTTTATTTGTGCTTATTTGTAAAGAAACTGAAGAATCCTTCAGTTGTTTATTACGCTGAAAGCAGAGATGAATATCCACTGTATGAAACTCAGGGTGATGATCATATTTAGAAAATCCAATTTATGTTGCAAGCATCATAACTTGTTTTGGGATAATGGGCGGAAATATAATCTGGATGTAAATCAAGTCTCCTCCTTTTTAAAATCTCATACTTTAAAATCTGATTGCCTTGAGCTGCAAATTTATTTCCTTCCTGAATTGAATGGCCTCTCAAATTTCAGAAAGTCCTATCACTACTTAGCTCATAGTTTGCACAGACACATTGCCAGCTCACTCTACCCTGAAGTCCATGGGTCAATTTTTGTAAACAATACTGGACCCAACAGGTTATCACCTGGTCAAATAACCACTCGCCCGGTCCCGTTAACATGTGACCTAACCCTTCACCCGGGAATAGACACACATCAAATGGATTATGTCCTCCATGTCCTCCTGTTTTTGTGGTTTAGTTGTGTTTTTTGGAAAAGTACCTGTCACCAGTTGCTGCACCTGCAGCTGTCGATGTGTTTCCTCAGGGACGCCCGGTGCTGGATTTCAGCTCTGTTAGGCTATTGCATGTTTTATATTTAAGCCTAATCTCCTTTGATATAAACCGAAACCATCCAGATCTAACACCACATTCATACAAAAAACGTTTCCTGCAGATCCATCAAAGTGTCTTTTTGAAGTTCTTTTTCCTCCCATGTGTCGACCAGCTTAGACGCATAACAACAAGTTCCTCAGCAGGACATCTGGATCCATGTTGAGGTCACATCAGGCTACGCAGGAAGCACAAACCAGAGCCGGGCCTGTTGATCTGTCATCTGTCCCAATGTCCACTGGAAGAAAAGTGCAGCTCCTTTTCCCCCTTGAACGCATCTATCTCCATATGTATTCTCATTCCTCAGGACGACTCTGACCTCACGGTGAATAAAAGCATTGTCCATGTAGACAAGAGTGAGAATCTAATTTCAGCTTCTCATATTGATTCCGCTGTTCAGTGAACTGCCTGAGTGCACATGTCAAAGTGTACACACTTTATGTTGGTGTGAAGGGGAATTATTTTGCTGCGGAGGGATAATAATCGTGGAGTACCATTTGAAAAGAGGTGTGTGTAAAAGCTGTACTTCAACCCCTCCAGTGTTCTCCAGGGTGTTATCACCATCTCCCAGCACTCTAGCATTAGACAGAGGCAGCCTTTAAGAACCAGACCAGTAATTTTTATTTTCTTGGAAAGCGTTTTGTTTCCAAACTAACATTCAAATTGTGTGATCTGGGTTTGGATTCCTGGCCTCGCTTCGTTGTGTACGAGCACGGGGTTGTGATGTGGTTCCATCAGAAATGGCAATTACTAAGCTATTAAAGACTATTGGCTCCAGAGTTTTGGCTTCTCTTTTAGGATTTGCAGATTTTCTTTGTCTCGTATCATTACCTCCTTCAAGGAGTTTTTTTTTTTTATCTCTGGTTGTTGGTTTGTGTGTTTGACAGCAAGATTACACAGAAACTACTGAACAGATTTCCACAAAACTTGGTGGAAAAATAGAACATTGGCCAAGAAAGAAGCTTTAATAGTGGAATCGGACATTTTCATCCTTTTCCCAGGAAAAAGTCCATGGCTCTTGATGAGAGGAATCCAGAATATTAAGTGGACTGATATCTGAGTGTGTGCAGCTTGGTGCAGCTTGATTGAATTCAATGGGACTGTTGGGCCTTGGTGGAGGTATCCTCTCTACTGAGTCATTCTAGTTGTAGATTAAACAGCTTCAGGGTTTCAAGTGTCCAGTAAATCTTGAAAATTATTCTAATAGGAATCCAGCATTAAGGAAGTTTGTGTTGAAACTGTTTGGCAAGCAGTCATGACCAGGGAATGTTTTTTATGATGTTTGAAGTGTTGACATTTCTCTCAAAGTTGATATGAAGCCTTTGGAAAAACCTGTTGCAATCCCTGGATTCAACAAAAACAGATTATACAAGGTCACAATTTGTGACCCCGCTGAATCCCCCCCCCCCCCAGGTCCCTCAACAGTTTAGCTCTGTTTGTTTTGCATGGCCAGGAATTGAATATTTATCCTGACGCAGTTCCCTGCAGAATGTGGATTTTCATTAGCAATTCATGGGCCTCCTTAAGGCAGAATAACAAAACAATCAATATGTCCTCCTGCGATGAGGATGGGGGGGTGGCATGTCGAAGGGATTGATTTATTAATATAAAATGGAAAATCAATGCGAGGCACCTCACGTGAATGCACAAGATGCTCAGATACAGTAACACAGAGCAGCTGGATGGGATTTGAGCTCAGGTTTTTTTTTTTTTTTTTTTTTATACATCTCGGCTGCAGTGTGTCATTAGTGTGTTGAGTTACTGTGATGGATGACAATGAAAGGGATTCCATGGCTACATTAGATTTCCCAGCTCCGTCTCCTGACAGGGCAGCAGCATCCAAAGCCTTTTCATTCAAACAGAGCCCTGATGTAATTAGCACTGCCTCATTACTCCACTTCATACCCCTCCCACTTGTTTACCATTAGTTCAGTGGAAAAACACAAGCAATGTTGGGGGGGTTAAGGTTTAAGGTTTAGTCCAATGAGAGTTTCTTCTGTGTTACAGTAAAGGTGACTTTCAGAGGCTTTTCAATTTGGGGTATTTTCTGTGTTACATCTCTTATAAAGGATACTGTAACAAAATGAAGTTAGTTACTACTCCTGGTAAAATACAAGCATTATAGTACTTGAGATGTACTTTGGTTTCCCTTTATCGGCGCCGTCCAGTCTTAAATGGCATTAAAATGGGAACTCATCATCGCTGCTCGATGCTAGCGGCCAAAAACTATATTGCTACAAGGACATCCTCCAACTGATCTGTGTGTAGTGGATGACGCATTTTTTTTCAACGGGGAGGAATGAAAAAGGCATTATCTTATCATATCTATATCATCTCATATCTTGCTTTATAGATATTGATCTCACGGTAACTGTCCTTTCAGAGTCGGGTAATGCTATAAGTGAGCAAATGGGCGTCATTTATCCAGAGCTTTTCTATGCTTAACCCGACAATTCACTCTCATTCAGAGCTTGTTCTATACATAGCTCACCTCTGACTCACAGATGGTACATCATCTGTGGCAATATAGGGTTCAGTGTTTAGCCCAAGGACACTTTGATTGGAGGAGCTGGAAATCAGACCATTACCTATCTGATCTGCTCTTAGCCACCGGTGCCCTGTGATTCGGTGGAGTCTTTTCTATCAAAGCTTTCCTCTGTAGTTCGCTAGTAAACAAACCAAATTCAGTAAACCCCAACTCTCTATACAACCTTCTTATTATTAAACACACCATATATATTGTCGAGGTCCAATACATATGCTGAATACACCCGATTCCCTATAAAACATTTGCTAAACCGTGAATAATTATTTTAAAATCCATATTGTAATTTCATAGATTATATTTTTACATAAATAGAAGTAAAGTTTACTCAATATCTTTAAAGTGATTACTTTGTTGTTTAATGTTGTATTTCGCAGGGTCACTCTTGAACATGTGTATGTTAGACCTTCAAACCATTTCTAAATATTTCTACTTTACATAATTTATCCATTAATCCCAATATGTGCCTCTGTATCCAGACTTTCAACCCAAACTCTTCATCAGATCCTTTGGAGAAGTTCTCCTGCATATTTGTTTCCCCAGAGTCTGTGGAGATGAAGTTTCTCTGGATGTGGTGAAGTTGTTCAGGGCCGGCAGTGCCCACGTGTGCACTTCATGCTTCACCTCCCCTGATCTTCTCAGGGCCTCCCTGACACCTCCTTAAAACATCAGCACGCTACAGTGGATAAGAGAAAAGTGCTGATCTGATCCGACCGGTCTCTTTAATTTGTGATGAGCATGGGAGGGTGGGACCCTGCAGCGCCGCCGGAGAGCGTTGTGGCCAGGTTGTGCTTCTGCTCCGTCCCCCAAGCCAGCTGTAGATGCACCTGCCAAGTCAGCACCAGCCTCTATCCAGTGCACTTTCTTTTTCTTACCACCGCTTAAAGCAAGGGGAGAGTTTGTAAATGTAGATTTGACCTTTTCTTATATCCATAGAGATGTAAAGACCTTTTTTCCAGGAACTATTAAAAGTGACCCTTTGGTCACGACTTTTACTTCGTTGAGTAATTTGACATTTACTTTTTTTTTTTATTCATTATCAAACCTTTCACCCGGGCTCTGACTTTGTTTACTGTGGTTTTCAGAATTATTTTCTGTCCCATCTTTTACCAGTTTACAAATTCATGTTTAATACTTGAGTTTTTTGATATTTTAGTACCTCCTGAGCTGCCAGCCTTTATAGCATTTAGATCATTTATGGATACTTAAAACTGTTAAACATGAAACTATGTTGTTAAGCTATTTTTCAAGGTAGGTAACATACAAGACAGTAAATTTCCCAGTCTGTGTTTATAATAGAGCTTATACAAATAAATTAAATATTTATTCTACCAGACCATCATATTTAAAGAGTAGGGTTAAGAAGTAAGTCACTTTATGTTCATGGTCACATATCTGTGCATTTGAAAGAGCTGCTGAGATTTAGATTCACATGGAAGACGCGCTGCCCTGTGGCAATTGTCTGCCTTACTTTTTCTTTTAGATATATACTTTGTCTAATTTATGCAAATGCGAAAATGTTGTCTATTTCCCCAGGGGCTGTTCAAACATTTAAAAAAAGCTATTTAAAGCTTAAATACATCACAAATACATTTACAAGACATATTAAAAAGCAGGAAGATGGTTATATTCAGTGCTGTCGAAAATGTTAGACTAAATCACAAAGCTAGCTGATACAGCCTTGAGCGTTACCCGTGTTCAACAATTAGATCTCGCAAATGCAAGAGGTGTAGTGTGGGCCTTTTAGTCTATGGGGGAAGATGTCTGATGCTTGATGTGCTCGTACATCGGTCATTTGACGTCTCAAATATTCAATATCTTTTACTCACTGGTTCTTTATTGTGGTCCCTGAAACAGACGCTCACTAGTTTGAACCTTGACGACCAAAGCTGTTTTTGGACATGAACCCTGGAAAATGGGGTCCGGACATTTGTCAGTGTTTGCCTTTCACATCTGAAGAAGGCCGCAGGAGATCGTCCGGGTCAGACGCGTTCACAACAACAACAAAGTGTGGGAAAACCCCTGGAGCATCTGACAGCAGACATCTGTGTTTTCACGTTAAGCCCCTTTGAAAAGTTTCATGGAAATGTCCCGACTGCAGGTCTGAAAGCAGCTTGAGAAGTCCGACAGCAGTTTTGACTAAAACTTAACTTCCCATCTACAGTTTGTCTGTCAGACATCTTCAAAGATGTTTTAAATGTAAATATTTGACTTTGCTTTTGAAGACAAAGCACTCACAAACCTCCCTGCTTAATCTAATTAGTACCCAACAAAGGAGACTATTAGCTCTGAACGGATTCTGTCACAAGTAACTCTGTCTGGTTGATTTGCTCAACATGATGCCATGTGTGTTTGCATTTGGTTGGCTCAGCACTTCCTCTAATGAGAAACAAGTGTTTCATCAGGACAGCTTGTGCTTGAGAGTATTTTTATGTGAGGTAAATCGCGGCCTGTATGGTGAGGCAAAGCCTGTAATCCTTAAAGTTGAATCTCTGTCAGCTTTTTCCTCTCAGCCCCAAAGTGGAAGACGTCTTCCCTTGTAATCCCTCAATGTTACGTCTGGTTTATCTTCCAGCGAATAAATAGTCAGGTCACTATTTGACGACGCGCCCGTCTTCTTCCTCCTTACACACTTAGTTTGTGAGCACAATGCAGAGGAAACGCAGATAATACAGTGATTTTAGACACTCGCTCTTTGCTTGGGAACAATGCATTTGTTCTAAGCACCTCTCCCTTGCATAATAATGAGGTGACACTGTCACAGAGTGCATCAGAGACAGATGGCGTGGGCCAAAAAGGGAAACTCTCCTGTCTTGTCAGTTTCCTTTTAAATATGATAGTTTCCATCCTGCTAGGGCTGTGGCCTGATGTCCATGGCATTGTTAGGATTGAGGTGAGTGACAAATTGCAATAATACACATGGTGAGAACTTGACAGTACATACCCAGCCCTGATTTATGGCCAGTGTCACATTCTGAGATAAAATTGGCCCCATTTTCCTGAAAATTGAGGGCTTCATTAGCAGCCTCTGCAGAATTCATTAGTGAATGGCAAACCCTGCATCCGTTGCCAGAATTGGTCGACTCTAATAGCAAACAAGAGCCTTATCCCTGGATGAGGCCAGAGGCAGCACACTGCAGCCTGGAGGCCAGCGAGCATGAATCCTGTTGCCAGGCAACAGTTTACAGATAGAGGGAGGGAGAGGAGGGTTGTTGCGGGGTCCTCCGCTGCTGCCCACGCCCCTGCCTGTCCTTCGTCATCATCACGTCAGGAGTGGATCTGCAACTTGCCTGGCCTTGAATTATTGATTTGATTTTCCCAAAGCATTATCATTTTCCTGTGCCGGTCCTACCTGTCACTGATTGCCTCTCTGCTGAGACGCAGGAGGGAAAAAAACGACTCTTCCGTGGCACTGAAGTAAAATTAATTCCTCTCGATTGTAGCCATAAAAACTGACAATCTCAATTCTGCTCTTTCTTTTTCTTTGTAAGGATTCCTGAGCGTAGATAATGTTCAGAGATGCCTGTACGTGATGTTGTCTCTCGCAATTATAGCATGTATTAAATTTCTACAAGACCGAAAAACCAGAAGAGTTATTCACTCCTCACTTTAACAGTTTAAGAGTTTTTTCCTCTTCCTTTTTTGGAATTGCTCTACAGCCGTGTGTGTGTGTGTTGGGCGGTGGTTGGTTCGGGTTGCCCGTCTGTGATGGAGCCTCATTTGTTTCCTGAATGTCTAATCGGCCAAGTTCATGCCTTTGGCTTCCCACTGAGAAGGGGGTCCTTGTTCAGTGTCTGCCTGGCAATCCCAGTCACTGCTGCTGTCCCCGGCCTCTTGTGCACATTACCATACAGCTGTCCCACAGGATGTAGTGAGACAGACACCCAGGAGCTTCAGAGGGAAGCTGGGCACTCCCTCTCTCTCTCCTCCCGCAGATTCATCTCACAGGCAGCAGCCGCAGCAGATGGGCTGTGTAGATTAAACCACTTGGCACATGGCAGCTATTGTGGGCTGCCTATTGTGAAATTGAAAGGTCATTTATAGGGTCAAGGCTGAAATGGTGTGGCGAGCTCCGCCTACCATGCATGAACCGTGTCGCTGAAGGTTTTGGCTAATGATCGCGTTCTGGCGTGTCAGGAATATTGATCAATAGGCCACATGCTAAGAGAGACGCCGGCGTCACAGAACATGTGATACGCAGAAACACTGTGTGAAAGGATCTGCATTGTTTCCGTTAAAGTTGTTTATTAACAGAGGATTATTCTTTTATTTAATTACTGTAATGCCCAGATTTATTAAGAAATACATTTAGAGGCAGATTTGATCTTTTGGTCTCAGAAGATATTGAATATATCCGTCCCTAAATCGATCTTGAATTCCGACACGTGGCGTTAATGTCATGAAACATCGCAGAGGAAATAGAAAGTGACTGAAATCGATGAGACCCTTTTAACTTAAAAACTCAGGGTCCGTACACAGTTAGTTTAATCCAAATAATATATCACTTTATCAATCTTAAATTTAACCAAGTATTCATTTCAGCTACTATGAATTTGAATAAGTGAAAGTCGAGTTAAGGTACGTGGAGACATTTGCTTACCCTAACCCTACTTTGATAGCTTGTTCAGTTTGGTTCACTCTACTTTTCCTCTCCCCGAGCAGAATTAACCCCCGAGTTGTGTTCCACTGTTTTTGAAATACAGGCCAAAATCACCCAGAAAAAAGATGGCGTGGTTTTCTCAGCAGAAACACGGAGACCTTCCATGCTGCTGCGTTGTGAGAGTATGGTGAGAGTGTGTGTGCTGACGGAAGTCTATTTCTGGCGAGGTCGTTCCAACCTCATCTCCATTTTCCAGTCTTGTGCTCATTTCATTGACTTGCCTGTTGGCTGCGTAACTTCCTTGTTGGGAAAAGTGAAGGAAAAGAAGACGACAGCACGACATGTCAACTGGCTCTGCATAAAAAAGAAGTGACAACCCATCACATGGAGTATCTTTATACACATGGGAAACCTAATAACCCGTCTGGGTAAAGATTTTCTTTCTTATACAAGGAAATCCTTCTGATCATCGCTAAAACATCGACATTTCTCAGTCATTCTCATAACGTATGAGACATTTAACAATTCCAGCAAACTTTGTACAACAAACTTTAAAGGCCCATATCCTCAACTGAACCTTTAAGTGTTCACGCTTATCGGTTGGCCCCAGGAGAACGAGCGCCATTAGAATAGTCATGTTTACTTTCCTCTCGCCATCTGCCGCTCCGACGCCGGCAGTGGCTCTACAGATGCCGCTCCGCTCGCCCTCAGGCTGCGTGTCGTCAAGCTAGTCCGCTCATCAAGATATAACTGACAAGCTTCAGAGAATGGAGGGAGTCATTTGACAGCGTGAAATAACAAATAGCACTTCCTGCCGCAAGGTGAAAATTTGAATGTTGAAGCGTGTTATCGCTTGACCTGCGTGTTAAATGGATGTGGGTGTTTTCAAGTGAGTGCAACACCCTTGACCCTTAAAGTGAAGATACTGACGGGATTGACGAGGATTGTTTTGTCCGGCATTCTGTCGTCTACTTTGAAAATCATAACAAGGTCCATTCATCCCTTTCAGAGCAGAGAGAAAAATTAGCTCAACACCAGTGTTGTTTGAAAAAAATTTCACATATTGTTTTAACGTAATGCTGAGACCATTCAATGTGTAACTTTATAGTTTTTTTTGTTTGTTTGAAGACAAAGGACGGAGCTTTTTCAAAGGTTTGTTGAAAGACACATGCAGATCTGACAGAATATTTACTGAACTTGAGACAGAATTACCTGTTTGAAGAGAGAGTGTGAACAAAGACGTTTATAGAGGAGTCCTGCTACTCAACAGACGCCATAGCAACAGCCCGGAGCAAAACGCTTTAAGGGTTAATTTTTTATAATGTTTATAGGTTCTTTAATATCATCTCTGATGTCGAACAATATGGGTCTAATGTTTTGAACTACTAAACATATTAATATTCACTCACAGTTTCTGACTAATGCATATTTCTAATTCCCTCTGCCACTCCTGTTAACATGTACAAAGTGCATGCGTGTTCAAACCAGCAAAACAGTTTAACAGATTATTTAATTATTGCAGGGAATTAGTTAGTGTAGCTGGAAGTTGAAAGTCACTTAGTCACTCTCTGGTGTATCAACATCCGCCTGTCCCCAGGGCTTGTTCTGTGCTGTAGGACTCTAGATCTATGACAGTGCATCGTGTTTCCCTCTTGCAGGGCTCCCTGGGAATTGCCGTATCCATTATGCATGGCATAAAACACTACACATGAGCAAACAAATCAACAAACACCGGCACCTAGAAGTGTTTTTTCTAAATGACCCGATGCACACCTCTCCTCGTATCCGTTCTCTGCAAGATGGGAAGTGGGAGAGTGGTGTTGTCTGTGTAGTTGGTGTGTAGGAGGCCTCTAGGAGGATGTGTCAGAAGCTGTATGAGTCGGAGGCAGGGAGGAGGAGAAGACTGCAGCAAAAGCTGAATCGAATCAGTGAGACATAACCAATGTTTCCAGTGTATAATCCACCACCAGCAACTTTGGAATGCTTTCTAAAACACCGCTGAACGTTGGCCTCAAACTGTTTATCCTAACGAAACAATGCCAGTTTATCTTCAATGCAAATTCTTGTAGCAGATGGGTGAACAATGCCAGGCTAAAGTTCTTTTGCTGACTTTTTTTTATTTGACCACAAATGCCACCCTCTTCCTTCTTCGCACCAAATATATTTTCCAGCCATTCAGGATTTACTTTCAGCAGCAGCTGGTTTCTCCTTCCTCTGTCCTCCGTCTGTCTCCATGTTGCCCAGCATGGGATGCAACTCCTCAGGGGCCCCTCGCTGCCTACCCTCACAGCCAGACACATCCCCACCTCAGGATTCAATGGGCATATGGCAACCACCTACAACATCGGCCTCACCAATTATTCCTCCACATCTGATCAGTACATTTGCCGGATTTAACCAGTTCCGTGCTTCTCTCCTGATTCTACGTGGGTTGTCTGTTGTCCCTGCGTGTGTGGTGCTTATATGGTTGAACATCATATGCAGAAGAGTACAGCAATATGCAGATGTCTTCCACCGCTCATTAAATACATGCAGTCTGTTTCTTCTGTCTACAGCCACTGCAGTAGAATCAAGTATCTCTGTGTCTGTGTGTAAGGTGGGGTTGCAGGGGGTGAAACAAACATGCTTTCAAGCTATCCAAGGTTCACTGCTCCTCTGCCCTTCTTGAAATGAAACATTTATGACCCCTGACCTTTTGTCACTCCCTGTAGCCTTTTAAATCCTGGGAGACACGTCTCTATCAGCATCACTATCAGCCCTCCAACTATTTCCCCTACAGAAGTATGCCTGACAATACTGTCCTGTGTCCTTCCCCTGAACAACACATTCCACTCTTTTCTTCCTTTATACATAAAAACACTCCTCCTTTCATTAACTTGTTTGCCTCGGCCCAAAATAGCTACTTGATCCTCAGCCATACCAGGAAGGCAAGTTTCACTGCGTAGGAATAGTATTCAATGGCAAAAAACACTCTCTGAATCATCTTACTTATGATCATCCTCTGGTGCATTCTTTCTCCACGAGTAATATTCATTTTCCCCTCAGGCTGTTTTGTTAAGTAAGAGTCCCATGTCCTTTGTGTCCAGTACACACCACTTTAAGATGCCTTTATTTGTGAATATGTAGACATTAGGGCTGCAACTAACGACTATTCTGATAGTCGATTAGTCACCGATTATTGAAACGATAAATCGACTAATCGGATTATGAATGACACAAATTCTCAATTGCTCTTATTTAGCAAACAGCTTTTAAATTTAGCTTGAGGTTGTTCGAGGCATGTGATGACTGAAAATAAAGGCACAAAAGATTAAGGTAATAAGGGTACTGCTGACACAAAAGCAACGAAAAATCAAGTTTTTGTCCATTTAAAAGCAAGGACAGGCAAAGTGCTAATAAAACTAATAAATTAAAAATCAAGTATTCATTTTTCCTGTTAACAAAAATGACAGGGAAAGTAACATTAATAAAAACATCAACAAACGAAACTACAGTCTTCTTCTGACTAAATAATTATGATTAATAAAAGGCGTTTGTCAGGCAATAGGATAACATTTCGCTTTTAAACTCGTTAATAAAAAGTTTAAACCATATTTTTGTAATGGATGCTAGAATCCTGCGCACAGGTATATACGTGTATATATAACATCTGACAGAGGCGAGTCCGCATTGTCTCCGTTACGATGTCACACGTGACTACTCCTCCTCACATGTGCGTGTCCTGCTTCCATGGAGAGAAGGTCCGCTGCAACAAATACTGAAGGTAGTTTTTTTCGGGCTGTTACGGGTGAAGTTCTCCCGAACTTTTTACTTTCTGGTGCGCGATGCTGCTGCAGCGGAGGCCGGCATTGCTCCGTGTTTTGACGCTATTGCACATGCGCGACTTTCAGAGATAGGAAGGGAGCGAGATGGCTCACTCCTCAGCTGCTTTCATAAGCACCTCCGGTAAAACGTTTAGTTCAACTGCACGGCACGAAAAACACGTGCTATGACGTAACCAACGAATCATCGACAAGTAAATTCGTCGGCGACTATTCTTGTCATCGATTTTTGTCGACGACGTCGACTAATCGTTGCACCCCTAGTAGACATGTATATACGAAAACAATTGTCATCCATTTCATAGTTTTATTTCACCATTGGCTGAATTTGATAAATATGACAAGGTAACACTAGGGTCGCCGTTAGTAAAGTACAGTGTTGAGGCACATACCGATTTTATAACTTGTCCATCTGCCCCAGCGTCTGTTTGATTCTGTATTTTTTTTAAATAGACAAAAACACCTTTTGCTTCATTTGTGTGTCTGTGGTAGTCCCCATGATCAAAAAGAAAAGAGATGTTAATCCCATTTGTGTGGAAGCTGCCTATCTCCGACTATACTATGTATATTCCTATAAAATGAAGAGGGAAGATTTTATTTCTCTGCAACCTGACCTGGATATTTGCTACATTAATGGAAGCCATATTTAATAAACTTCTTAATTTAAGTAGTTTATTATGAAATGTATTAAGTATTTGAACCAAGTAAAGTTATCATTGAACGTGCAAGTTAATTAACCCGTTTCATTATTTGAACTTTTACATTTTCTGCCCAGTTAATTTACCGGTTCGTGTTTTTTCCCCCACTTTAATCGATTTTCTTTCATTCATACACACTTCATATATGTTCAGGGTGGTTGCTTCATCCTTTAAATATTCAACATGCACTTAAATACATTTTAAATATGTAGCCTTTTAAATTACATTCTCAATCACAGTATCCTGTTCTTTGCTTTAGTTTACATGTACTTAGATTAGATTTCTTTATTTATCCACACAACGGGGAAATTCACTTGTTACAGCAAAAAAGAGAAAAACAGAATTTAAATAACAGTGCCGAAGCAACAATAAAAAAGAAAGATCAAAATATATACACTACTAAACTACACATAATGAGAGTAAAAATATACAGAAAACAAAAACAAAAAACAACCTGCAAAACAGACACTGTGCAAAAGCAGGTACTGGGGAGAAAGTGGAGTGATGTAAGTGTTATTGTAATGAAAACAAAAGTATTATAAGTAATATTGCAACAGTAGTGACCATGATACAGAAAAAATAATTAAAAAGTAAGTGACCATAATATAAATAATACTACAAGATAGTATAAAGGAAAATATAAATATTGCAATGTAACCATTATAAGTGACCATGATATAAATATAGATGTAAAGTGTTGAATATTATTGTGCATAGTAGTGATCTGAGTAAAAAAATAAAAAATAAATAAGAAAAATAAAAATACAAATACAGCTATGGTGAGAGGTTGAGTGGAGATAAATAATAGACAGGGACTACAACATTATCAGGTGGTGCTGGTGTTGTAGAGCCTGACTGCAGCCGGGATGAAGGACCTGCGGAACCTCTCCTTCTTACACCGTGGGTGTAACAGTCTGCTGCTGAAGGAGCTGCTCAGGGACCCCACATTGTCATGTAGGGGGTGAGAGGTGTTGCCCATGATGGACGCCAGCTTGGCTAACATCCTTCTGTCCCCCACTTCCTCAATGGAGTCCAGAGGACAGTCCAGGACAGAGCTCGCTCTTCTTATCAGTCTGTTGAGCCTGCTCCTGTCTCTGTCCGTGCTACCCCCCCTCCAGCAGACCACAGCGTAGAAGATTGCTGAAGCCACCACAGAGTCATAAAAAGTCCTGAGGAGAGCCCTGCACACTCCGAAGGACCTCAGCCTCCTCAGCAGGTGGAGGCGGCTCTGGCCCTTCTTATAGAGGGCATGTGAGTTATCAGACCAGTCCAGTTTGTTGTTGAGGTGAACACCCAGGAATTTGTAGTTCTCCACCACCTCTATGTCCAATCCCTGGATGTTCACTGGTGTTAAGTTGGATCACTGGTGTTAAGTTACTTGCATAAAGTCTGGTCATGTCCACTCCAGTCTGCATGCGAGTTAAATTGCTGTTACGTTGCATCACTCATCTTCCCCTACAAACGTCCAAACCAAAGATTTATATACTTTCATGTGCTGCCTTTTTGATCTCCTTCAGAATATATCCATTATTGTGAGTCTCGCTTTGTGCCATCAGACATGGACGTCGATAGCAGTCAAGTAAAGCACTATAAAGGTTGTGCTATCACCCACTCTGTTGGTGGTCCAGCCGAGATAATACGGACAAACAGACACTTTAGACAAGAGCCTTGGCTTTCAAAGCATGTCCAAGCAGACACATCTAAACAAGATCAAATGTGCCCTTCACTTTCTGGAAATTGGATTGTGTATCATCATGGAAGTCACGATTTCACGCTTATCCAATGTTCGTTTCTTCGGTCGCTGTCCATTTGTGCCATTTCTCCACTCAACCCGACCATAAAAAAAATAAGACTGACGATATAAGAGCCTAGTTTTCAACTTTCAGCTGAGCAATCTTAAGACATGCTCACCCACCTTCATCCCAGATCGTCTTATCAGTCAGGCTCACCTGTCAGAGGGATCTACCTTAGTTTAATCTTCAGAAAAGGAAAGAACAACACTTGAAGTACCTCATCCTTGACACAAAGTGGCCTTCTTAGGCTTCTCTGGACCTTTTCAAGTGGCACAATATCATATTCACCATATTTGTCAGGCTGAAGGGAGTGTCTTTAGTTTTGCATCTATTTGGTCATTAAATGACGCACTGACATTTTGGCCTGATGATGCAACTTGATGAAAACTCAAAACTCAAAATCCCAATTCATACTCAAAAGGAACAATTCTTCCTTAGGGGACATTACTGTCTGTACCAAATAACATGGCAATCCCTCCAATAGTTGTCATGATATCACATATAAAATCATACATGTGTATCAGTGGAACATCAGATTTGCAGGATTCATCTTCTTGCCTCCATGCATGTTTGTCATTCCGATGGTATGCACTTTAGTACAATCTATTCCCTGTTGAGATATTTGAGTCTGAACTCAAGCAGTGGATCAACCAACAGAGGCTGTTATCCCCTGTAAAACCTGAGGTTAATGCTCTTGTGAAGGGTGAATGATCAATGTATTTGCTTGCATCATTGCTTATAGCAGCCTGTGTTAAATGGCAGCCTGTGATCCCTAATCCACTTAGATTAAGGTGAAATCTCAGTTCAGAGGCCATATTTTCCCTTTGAAAGCCTGTATTTGGAACAGCAAACATGCAGATGACCTCTTTGTTGGAGAGATAAAGGATAGTGCGGTTATAGATGATGTTCCAGATGAGATCACAGACGGGCTGAAATATTAAAGGCAGCGCGATGCACAAGTTTCTCTCGTGAGCTCGGGTCAAGGCATGTGACCGAGACAGCGTTGGAATGTCCCAACGTAGTCTCCCACCACCGTCTCGAGCATATTTAGGGATCGAAAGATGACAGGAAACACCCAGCAGGCACAGTTTGGCTCCCCTCCGCTTCATCTGGGATGCAGACTGGTAATTCTGGATGATTAAAGAGGTTTATTCGTTTCTGTGTAAATGTTCATGCTAGCCCCAGCCAAGTTTCGCCTGGCTCATCACACACACATTTCCATAACCCCACTTTCATTTCTGAATGAGATATGACAGCTCAGGCAGCATCCAAATGCAAAAGCGGATAGGTCTGTCATGGGAAAAGGGATTAGAAATGGAGGGAAATGTTAATACCTCCATGGTCCTGTACAATTTGCCATTAGAAGGTATAGTGTGTGATTTCCGTCTGAGGTACTTATCATATTCATATATTGGGTCCTCTGCAAGTAATATAACTTTAAACTCCAAATATTAAAAGTTTCATTACTACTTTCAAATGGGGCCAAATGCTGCTGTAGAATTTGGAGTCAGTCCTGACTAAATGTTGCTTTTCGCTAATTTCAGAACGTCACATCTAGCCTGAGGTCTTTGCCAGAGACACTTAACTTATTTCATGTAATATTTAAGTCACGTTCCCCTTAAATTTTTTCTTTGAAAGAATCTTAGTCCCTTCTCTGTATTAAGGATCTAAGTTTCGAGGGGATAGAGCTTGAGATTTGGGGCTTGGTAAATAAAGTTGATTTCAGACATTCCCTTTACATGAGGTGGATGATACAGTATAGAAGTTACTCACTGAATCTTATGTATAAGTAAAAGGTAATGGAGATATCAGGGGTGCTATGACTCTGAGGGGGTCACACATTTGTCTTAAGCTTTCTCAGTTCCCAGTATCCTACGACTGAGCTGCCGTACACTTTGGACTCTATGCTAATGGCCTTTTGAGTATGATGCTTATGATTGAACAACATAACGATTCCAAGCATCATTCCAGGCTTTAAAGATGCGGCGACACACATTTATTCATTGATTATCTGCACTACATTACGTCCACAGCTACAAAGTCAACACCTTGAGAACAATTTGTAATGCAGCATCCATCTTTATCCATTACCTTTAAGCAGTCAGATGTTGAAAGGTCTTTTGTGAACCGTTAGAAGTTGTCCCTTATCAAGACAAAAGGAGTATAATGAAGCTGCAATGCACAATGTTGTTTTAATGGATCTTGGCCACAGAGATTAGACAAGGCCATCTCCGCCTCGGAAGATGTTGGGTCAAGATTGGACATCTTCCAGGGGACATGCACAGTGTTTCCGTCCACTAGAGATGTGTATGGGCTGGGCCAGGGACGATTGTAATGATCACTGCAGCGTTGTTCTTGAAAAAAACCAATTCCATCTTTATTTTGAATGGCCAGTTTATCTTGATATTGTGGTGTTGCTTTTGTAGGATTACAGGGCAAAGCTTTACACTTTAAACACATGCCTTCTTTTCTACCCCCACCCACATTCAGCGTCGGAGGCTGTACTAGAAGTAGACTTGACAGATATTTGCATCAGCCTTTCATTGCATACATGCGTTTGATCTTTTGTACATTTATTTTCATCCTCATGTTGCCACTTGTTTGTGAAAAATGCAGCATTTGCTTGAATCTCCAGTTGCTGAATAACCGCCAATAATTGCAAGTGCTGACCCCTGTTCTCCATTTATTTTCCATGAACCCTATTGATGTCAAGAGATACCACTGGCATCCTGCTTTAATGTCGTTTTTTGACAGGACCTCTTCAAACTTGAATGATTCAGTCGCGTGGGTGGCTGTAGGATATGTTAATCCAACTCCATGCAGATGTTGCCGCTATTATCCTCGCCGAATGCCATGATCCATGGTTTCCTTATTCATCAAACCTCCCCCCACACGCATCGCATCTGTCCAGCGTGGAATGGGGCTCACACTTCACCTTTTCAGAAAAATCTATTAAGAGGGGACCCCCTAGTCCTCGTTTTTTCCCTCGGGGAGGACAATCGCACAATGACACAGCTCCCGTTTAGTGATGCATCACTGCCCAGGAAGTATTTGCCTCCTTCAAGTTCACCTCCTCACATTAAACATTTGCTCAACAAAGCCCTTTTTCTCACGTCGCGAAGCCCCCCCCCCGCCCCCTCAGGGATTTGCTGATTTTAGAATAGCTGACCAGTCACATTCCTCTAATCTCACTAGATTGGAAGTATAACAAAAAACTAATCCTGAGATATAATCAATTCAACACTGAAACTACTTAGACTCACTTTTTATTATTATTTTCTCTTTAATCCTCGAAGCCGGTTTACATATTGAAATCAAAAGATCAAAAACTACTTTTATGAAAGACTAATATCACAAGAACATCTTCACATTTGAGAAGCCACAGCTTAATTACACCTGCTTAAAATGACGAGTAAATGACTATCAAAATAGCAGCAGACGTATTTGTTTAATATTTTATTAATCCTTTAGTTTTTAAATCAGGTTAGAATATTAAACAGTTGCATCCAAAATGTCAACTGCTTTTCTCTGGTTGACTGCATTTTAAAGTATCAAATTATAAATAAAGATTTTATAGATGTAATGATATTTGTATTAATAAAAAACTAACTTTTTGAATCTGTTCATTAACTTTCTCCAGTATTTGCTGTAACCTTGGCACTGACGTCGGTTATTTCTGCAGTCAAACGAGACACGAGTTTCATTTCCACACAAGCTAGTTACCGCACTGCGATGTGATGCACGAGATCGTACACACCGTTCACCGTTAAGATATGGAAGACCAAAACTGAGTTTGCTCTGAGAGATATCCGTTAGCTGTGCAGCTTTACATCTGGCCAGCGGGATCTCGGCTTTGATAAGCAGGAGGTCAGTAACGGGGGGGTGGTGGGGGGGAGGCCTGTTAATGCTTTACCAACTGGCAGAAGGAGAGCGACAAAGGAGGCCACGGCCCATTCAAAGGCCCCAGCGCAACCCCTCTCGCATGCCGAGCATTCCAATGAGCTGTGTAAAGGTTGGGCCGGCCGGGAGCAACCAGAGGGCCTTTCTCATGAGGGCCACCTTAAACACACACAGACCAAAACCTTGAAACGGGCTGTCTGTAGCACTCTGGTGTCCGCTTACTGCACCTCGGTGCTTTGCTAGTTTGGGGAGAAAGTGTGACTAAAATGCACGGATTAGCCACCTGCCGTACAATGTCTCAGATAATCATGATATATATCTTTCACCATTCATGATTAGTGATTCCATTATTTTTTTTGTTTTGTCTAAATTACCATGCAGAAGGTCATGTCACGGTGGTTTCTTTGTCTGGTTCTCCTCCATATCAAGTCTCAAATTGTGAGAGATTTTAACCGGACCCTCTCGTGCCAAATGTTTGCCCTATAAACTTTCCTTTCTCTGCGAGGTCACTCAGTGATTACAGGTGTCAGCCGGGAGTGGCTGAACTTTATGCTCCGTCACCTGCGGAATAGGTCCCTTCCCACGATCCCTCATTGTGTTCGCTGTTTCCGTGATCAAATGCCGGTGTCTTGTGAGGTCAACGGTAGCAAATGCCCAAGACCCACTGAAAATAATGGCTTAGTCCATCTGGATATCTGAAACATTTCTGTGCGAGAAAATAATGCTGTTCTATGCCCCGAAGCTAGTAAACCCATGACGTTTAATTTAAGACGCACACAAATGTCAGTGTTAATAAATGGCAACTGGTCCGTTTAATGGAGCAATGGGCTTCAGGTTGCTCTCTGCAGCACATTGGCATAACACAGTTGACCAGAGGCAATGGTTCATATACCTTGTTCTCAATTTGTCCAAATTAATCAAACAAAAAGCTTCCGGTGTGTTTGTCTGGTATCGCTACGCAAAGGAGCAGCGCAGCCGTTGCTTGGTTTGTTTACCTGATGACTATTTGTCTCCTGGAAAAAGGCAGCGCGAGTTGTGACAGTTTACTTTCACCTGCACTAAATGTGCATTTATTTTTAAACCGAAGCTGTAGTAGCTGTTGTGCGGCTGTGCCTGTGGTGCTGTAAACTGGGAAGCAGCAATCAACCATTACCGTCCATACTGAAAATGCAAATATTGCCTTGTTCTGTGTGCGTGTGCAAATAAGCAGGTGCAGCAGACGTGATCCATTCACTCTGTCGCCTGATAGGTTGTAATGGCTGAGTACTTTGTGCTATGTGATCTGCCGGCTGCAGGTTGACAGTCTCTAATGCAGCACGGTGCATTACAGTCAGTGTGTGTGTGTGCTGTGCTGTGGTGTGACGGATGTATTCAGATTATTTACTCACTGAGTAAAAGTAGTAACGATTAATGCTCCCAGCTGAAATATGACCGACCCCTGAAGTGCCCCTGGCCTGTCGATAGTCGAGTCACTTACTAACTATAATAACAAATATTTGTTAGGATGTTTTTTTATTTTCTAAGCTTCTTTAAAGTACACAGTGTGCTTTAGATAAGGAACCATTTTCAAAAATATAGTCAGTGATGTGTGGCTTTGCTCAAAGCTATGAGTAAACAAGGGATGACTCAGTATTTCCCACATGAATCTATGGTGGTAATGAGGGTGCACGTACACAGAGGTCACTCTCACCTGCATCATATTCCCAGTGGCAGGCGGATGAGCTCTTCAGCCGAAACTGAGTCCTGACTGCGTGGATGTGAAAAACTTTGTGGAGACGATAGCGCAAGCGAGCATGCAAATATCAAAAAACTGTGATGGGGACAAATTAGAATATGACAGTCTAGATGATTCATGGGAAACAAGGAATGCCTAACATGTGCACCTTAATGAATCTGGAAAAGTGTGTGGATGTTGGGCATATAATTGGCCCCTCATGGCCCCCGAGTTAGAAAAATCCTAGCTCCGCCACTGCTCCATTGCCAGTAAAAGTACTGCATTCCTTTTTGTTCACTCAAAGCAGGTAGACAGCTTGTACTTCGAGATAATGAATAGTAAACGTGGGTGCGGTGCGTGGACGAGAGGGCCCCTGTCCCCCCATTATCACGCCCCTGCTCTCGGTGCGCACCGTGTTGAATGTCGGACTGCACCATTCCACCGGGGGGGGGGGGCTGTAATCCGATCCCGGTCGGAGGAGCCGTCGTGCAGCCTGTGAGGAGGAGGAGGAAGAGGAGGAGGAGGAGGAGGAGGGCACTGCTCCTCTCTCTGACGCGCTCCCCCGGCACTCCTCCCCCTTCTCTGCCGGGTGTCACCCTCCCTCTCTCTCCCTCTCTGCTCACTCCCTGCTCGGCGAGGCTGGTCGGCGGCGCATCGCTCCAACCTCCGGGAATCGTCGCATCGCATTGTTCACCCAGCGACCGTCTCCCCCAGTCTCCCCCAGTCGCTCCCAGTCTCTCACCCAGTCTCGCCCAGTCCGGAGCTCGTACTTCCATCCACCCCTCGCTCGCTCGCTTCTTTCTCTCTCCCGTCCTCCGATGTCTTTACCGGGGGAACCAGCTGGGCATGTCCACACCAGAGGCGGATTTACCTGAGACTCCCGTGTCCTAGCACTGTCCTGCTCCCGTCCTCCTCCCGTCCTCCTCCTCTTTCTCCTCCTCCTCCTCCTCCTCCTCCTCCTCCTCCTCCGCACTTCACTCCGCTGTCACCGAAGAAGAGGAGGCGAACACACCGGATTACAAGGATGGGGTTCTACGGCACTTTAAAGATGATTTTCTACAAAGTGAGTAGCATATCGTGTGTCACCTTGTGTGTCGCGGGTTCGATGCCGGACGACCCGCCTCTCTAGCGGCAGATCGTGCGTGGCCACTGCGGAGGATGAGCCTCGGCGGCCCGGGTATACAGCAGAGCCCCAGGGACGCTGCTGAGAGGTGCCCGGGCCTCCGTGTTGTGTTGGCTTAGCTCTGCGTAAAAAATGTTGTCATGTTGTCACCCCCCCCTTCCCTTGCTTGTAACTTCAGTCACGTACAGAAAACGGAGTGATTCAGTGTATTTGCATAAGGGTTGTGGCACATTGCATGTAAATGTGTGTGTTATTTCTGCGTTGTCCACTACTGAATTACGTGTTTGGGGCTGACATGATTCCATTTTTTTTGGCTCGATGCTCTCTGCACCTGAACTGTGGTCCTCCCTTTTTCGTGCACAACCTGGTAACTACAACATGCTGCATGAAGCGTGCTACGTGCAGATGGCTGGTATCACCTCTGCCTGTGTTTTTTAATACAGGGGGGAATATGGGGGGGAGGATTGGTCAGTTTCGGAGGGCTCACGAGCAGCCAGTTCCCCCTGCAGTCCTCCCCTGTTTCCCTGGTTCCTTACATTATGCAGCAGTGGTTCTCTTGCACTGACCGGAGTGACTGCGTGAGATGCATGCATGTGATCAGTCCGCCGCTTGCCTGTTGCAGTAAACCCATTCCCTGACATTGTGCACCCCCCCTCAGGCTCCCGGTGCAGATAATAGGTCACTGTGTCAGACTGCGTGAGGTGGAATATCCTTAAGGATGCCGGGGTGTTGTTTTATGCTGAATGGCAGCCGTAAAGTGATAGTTGCTCGGTCGGGGGGGTGATGCAGAGTACAAACGGGAGACATTTAAAGGGAATCCATTACGCAAAGGGTGTGTAACGGAGGAAAAAAAAAATGTTAATCACTCAGAATCTGACTCTGAAAATCCCTCGCGGTCAGAGATGCTGTGGTGGTGATTTGTACTCGATTAATGCTGATAATTACATGAAAATGTCATCTTTAACGAATGACCGGTTCATAGTTTTGAATGTTTGCTTGTTTGTATTCTCCATGTTTTTCTGATTCACTCGTTCCGAGATGTCAGGATCGGGAACTCAGCCCCTAGAGCAAATACGCTGTGTGTCCCTCTTGCCTGCACCAACAGAAACGGACTTATTAGTCACAAGACATACACAGCGATCGCGGTTTCGGTTATCGCCCGCTCCTACCGCCTGATTGCTCTGTCTCTCTCCAAAATGGCCAGTTATCAGATGCAAGTGTCTCTGCGTCTCTCGCGGTGCTGATTGACATGATGGAACTCTTTCATGTCGGCTGGGAACCCTGTCAGGAATAACGAGGGAGAGACGTTTCAAGTGACTGATGCTGCAGGATGTAGCCTCCGTTGAAATGAACCAACACGTTATGCAAGAGCGATGGCTGTCTTTAAAATATCATTAACTCTCTGCGTATCCATCTGTCGTGCTTTTTGACCAGATAGGGGGAGGAGGAGGGAGGACTGATTAGTAGTGATTTACAAACACTGCACTCTCTGGTTACCTTCTCCCAGACTGTAACACAAGAAGAGGCTGGATACATGCAGCGTTTTCTTTTTTTCCTCCTCTTCTTCATGCCAGTGTTTAGTTTGAGGTTTTTCTTTTTACATGTGCAGACACACAAACACACACACACACACACGCGCTCAAAGCCACTGAGCACTCCCCCCTTTTCCCTTTCAGGCTCTCACACTCTGAGACACACACACAAAACACACCCAACGCATGCATACACACACCCAGGCTCTCCCTGGCTACTGAACTGCCATTGCAGTGAGATCACTGCTCAAAGAACAAGGCAGTTGGGTTTGAGCGCCAGAACGTAACAAGAGGGAATATCTTATAAACCCCCCCCCCTTTGTGTTCTGTAGCAATCAAACAAGCTCCGTGAGCCAGATACGTTCAATATAGACAAGTGGAGCACAAGCTACATACCTGTGGTGCTTTTGAAGACACGTTTACATGGTTGTTGCCACTCTGATTAACTCGGCCGTCCCTTTTCTACACATTTCCACCTTGAATTACAGGAGCCTTCTTTCCACGGCTCCTCCCTCGGGCCACACATGAGCTGACATGTGAGGAGATCATCATTGGTCAGATCCGTCTAATGTCCAAAGGGCGACAAACCTGCTGAGCATGTTTGAGTGCGTTGGTCATGTACACATTCCTCTGTAAAGTCAGGAAGGTCTTATCAGTTGCTTTGGTGCATTGACTCCAAGCTGCATTTACACCCAATGCATGGATACAGTTGCTGCTAATCTAATTACCCATGAGCACGTCAGAGATTCTAAACATTATTTTCCGCGTTCCTTCGATACATTGCGTGCTGCTCTCGACAACTTGCCCCGGAGACTGAAAACACAGGGAGAGCAAACACACACTTACCAAATTATAGTGATGAACAAAAATGCAGCTTGAGGAGAGATGATAATCATCCCACTGTGAATTCATACAGTGTGGAGTCAAATGCCCGAGGCTTTTCCTGCAACTGTGCAATCGCATAAACACATCGTGAGAGCATTGTTTGCCTTGGAGACAAAAATAAAGTTGCATTTTAAATGTGGTTTCTTGCAGCAATAGCAGGGGAACAGATGGGGATTCTGTCACAGATTCGGTACAGGTTGCATCCTGCTGCACAGGCTGAAGTGTAATTGTAGAGAAACTGTCGCCAAATATTTTCATCCTAAAAGAAAGTACAAATTGTGGTGCCACAAGGAAAAAAAAATATTGTGGAATACAAAACCCACATGCTGCAGTTCAGGGATAAATCACCCTTGTACATGATGAAATGTTTTGATGGTCAAAATAGACCCTTGTAGCTGTGGCTGTTTTATTTTTACAATATTGCAGTTTTGTACTGAAACCCAGAGAGACATCCTTTTTTTAATTTAAAAGACGTTTTTGGCACTTTGTTCAATCTGCGTCTCTATGTGAGGCTGAAACAACAGGACAGCGGTCAAGTCATCGACCTAAACATGAAACACATCTAATTAATCACAGAACAAGGGCGGTCTGTCACATTGTATATCTTCTTTTGGCGAGACACTTAAAAATCCGCGCTGGGTTCCTCTGTTTGCTTGTTTATTCATGAGAGACTCTGCGATGCGATGGTGATCACTTGCATGTGTGGTGAGAAGCGGTGCCAGAGAGAGTGGCAGGCATGGGATGAAGTAAATTGGCTTGCCCAGTCCTTTTACACAGACTCCTTTGTTTGTGCTGTAGGGTAGGTGGTAGAACAGGGACTGGGTGGTGTGTGTCTGTGCTTGTGTGTGTGTGTGTGTGTGTGTTCATGCAGGTGATGGAGAATGACGAAGAGCACGGTTGCTCTGTTTTTGTTCTTTCTCGTATCAGTATGCAAAGAATGTCAGTGCCAAAGAACGCACATTTTACCCTCCCTGAAGAAGGTGTGTACATGAACACACTGTTCCCGTGGAGTTCTGTGTACTGTGTGGTTTCCTCTGGACGTTACAGGGTGTCTTCTGTTGCCCAAGGGTCACTGTTCACTAGTAATGTGCCTCCCAACATGGAGAATAATCAAAGTGAAGCAGAGCAGTGTAAAACAAGCACCTGCTTTGTCTCCTGCCGCCTCATCTCAGGTTGAGCAGCTTCATCTATTGGTGGCTCCAGCACCTCTCTGCTTTGTTACGGGCCATGTTAATAAACCGAATCTCTCGCCCGTCCATTAAAGATTAATTTCCCATTTGCATAAAGCTGTTGCAAGACTCTGGTGTCTGTATTTTATTATGCTGAATTTCAGACACAATGTTAACAAAGTCTGTAACTTGCAAAAGCAATTTTCTGCTTCCACCACTGTTTTTAAATATCCCATGAACTGGGTCTGTTCTTACATTTTTTCTTTTTCAAGAGCTGGCCTCTCTCTTTTAAAAGTAAAGTGACTTGGAAAGTTATCGGAGAGGAAGAAAAAACTTATATTCAGACCATTTCAGAAGTACCCTTGTGTTTATTTATCTCTTAGAAGGATGCAGTGTAATGATTCTATTTGTGTTTCAACACGGTCTCCTCCTGTGCTTTTGTGCTGCTTTCTAATGTCTTTCTTCTATATTTTCTCTTTTAGATGAAAAGGAAGTTGGACCATGGCCCCGAGGTCCGATCTTTCCCTTCAGGAAAAAAGCCCTGCAAAGGCCCAGAGTATCCCAGGTAAAGAAACCTGCATTTCACAAATTAGACCTGTACTGCAACATACTGCTTTTGTTTCCCCTCCTAGAATGAAAATAATTAAATGTTATCTCCTTATTTTCATGCTATATACATACAAAATGAGCCTAGCTGGAAAATTAATGATAAGTATATATCACAAGGTACGAACAAAGGGGCCTTTTGTTTTGAAACAGAGGGATGCTTCACATCTCGCTGTATCTCCAGCATGCAGTCCCACATGTTTCTCTAACCCTGAATATTTAATGCACGTGTTCACATGTAGCCACATTAAAATTCAGACTGAACACAGCCACTTAACTGTAAATGCCATGTAACTGGCTCCGGCTCAGCTTCCTCTCCCATTAAAAATGAATCAGTAATGAAATAGACCCCCAGATTCCCATTTTGCTGTCAGCAAGCACAATCTGAAGTATTGCGGGAGTCCACTGGCCGGTCTCTCCTGCTGCCCCTTGCATTACAATGGAGCACGGCTGCCCTTTGAAGATGCACGCTGGTTTTCACATCTCGGTTCTGTTGTTCACTCTTTTCAAGTCTCTGAATTAGAATTATACACTTATACAGCTGCCAGTTAAGTATGTATACTAGGCTAAAAGTAATGTAGTTCTGCAACATACCCTCACTTATTGTATAGCCTGACTAATTCATAAGTTGGCTGATAAATATCGTAATTCACAGACATATCCATATCAGCCTTTATGTGGAAGAATGATTTATGTTTGCGTTTTTCATTAAAAAAGATACTTTTCTTAACTTTTCCTATTTTTCGGGGGTTAAGTTTGTGTTATTTATAATTTAATAATTAGAATCGAGATCTACCTATGTCAGGATTTTCAGATTTTGTTCAGATTTGTTGATCAAACCTTGTGGTAATATCTAGGTATGTTATTTATTGCCGTATACAGATTGGTAGTTTTGTTATTTAACCTGCCCTCAAATGAAGAGGATAAAACAGAAGAAACACCTGCCAGTATTAAACAGTAATTTGGCAAATAATAAAGAGTTGTAATATTCTTTGAAACTAAGAAATGTGTGAATAGGAACATAAAATACCTTTATTGTTCTGAAGCCACACTGTTTTGATGTTTAGTTTGTATTTCATTGGCGTTCGTTAATGCAGAGTTCTTTTGACTATTACTCTATAACTATCCTAGTTGCTGTTTGAAGACAATAAATGACGACTTGGCTTTGTAAATTCAAGATACTTTAAAAACACAACTGATTATTTGCTCATATCTCATACATAATAAAGAATGGGTGGTTAATTGAAAGAAATTGCCATAAACAGAGAAAGAAAACAAGGTTTATGTGGTTCCACCGACAGAACAGCTGCTTTCCACTTGTGTGTGTTTTTTTTATTGCTAAATCAAACAAGTGAATGGGCAAAAATGCTTTTAAAGAACATCTTTAAATATTTAACTTAACAATGTAAGCCGTCCCATTTACCCGCAGGCCATCTTGAGTGTAGGCGCTGTTGTCAAAAATAATTCATAGTGGAAATATTAAAAAAGCCATAGTCATAATTTGTTTTTTAATAGAGCTCATTAATGGTGACTCCTTAATGTCTGTTGTTTATCTTCAATGTATGTACTATCTCTTCTCTTGTTTGTAATACTTCAACTAAGTTTTCTTTTTCCCTGTGAAATTCAGCCCGACGGGACTTGTTCCATGTCCATCCACACCCACCACATTTGGCCAAATCAGAACAGCCAACAGTCAGGGGCAACAAAGACGGCGTATCACCTCAATCCAGCCACCTACGGGTCTCCAAGAATGGCTCCGAACATTTCAGGTGAGACTTATTCCCCTCTTCTCCTTCTTCCCTCCCAGGTGAATCTGAACCCTGGAGCAAAAGCTCATCAAAAAGCAGATGATGTGCCCAATCAATGTTCACTTAGTCCCCGAGATAATTGCCGCCGTGTTGTTCTGGCCCATCACATTACCACAGGCACTGTTGCGTGGAATTGGAATTAGCCGTACCTGTTCATAGTAAAAAGAGTTCTAAGACTAATGTGTCTTCTGTGGACTTATAGTCGGTGTTAAAAGTTGAACAGATGTTGTCGTACTGCAGGAGGATCCAAGCTTCATTTGTCTTTTACTGCATCATCCAAGGACAGAAAGGCAGACTTCAGGTTCCTTATGAAGTCAGTTTGTCCATCATAGGCAAAATGTGAAAAGACGCTTGTTAACTTGATCTTATTTTCAACCAATTCAGGGAATTATTGTTTGTGTCTGTAGAGGCTGTGAGCACACGGAGACATTCAGAAAGCATTTAGACCCTTTTACTTTTCCATATTTTATAGTGTTGCAGCTATATGCTAAAGTAAAAAACAAAAAAAAATATTAGTCTATACTCAACACCTCATATTGACAAAGCCAAACAAAAAGCAAAAACAAAAATTTAGGGGGTTCGCCCCGAAAGAGATGGGAGAAACTCGCAGAAGTACTATTTTCTCTTTCTGATATTGGAGGTATTATGTGTAGAGTCATGAAGGAGAAAATCATTTTAACTATTTTAGCATCATCCCCATCGGACCGGCCATTATGAGCACCGGGAGAAATCCTGCCACATCATTAGGTCAGACGTGGGTTTTGATCGACACAACCCAGCTCCGACCTGCCGGTCAGACAACCAGCAGTTAAAAACTCTATTTACAATCTGTACATTCCCCGGTCCAGTCCTTGCCTGTAGCTGCTATTAAATATGAAAGAACAAGTACAAAACAGTGTTTTTCTGCAGGGACAAAAACTCAGACTTCTGGTATTTTTCGACATTGCACTTAGAAAAAAAAACCACACACGGTCATGGCAAAGTCACATTTTTACATTAAAGGATTAGTTTGTGAAGAAGATGGGGAGATAGATTGAAAGCATTCCTAGTGTGTCCATTAAATATGAATCTACAGCCAGCAGCCAAATGTCTTTTCTTATAAACAAAAACGAGCATAATCTGCCTGCCAGCCACTGTAAGGTCACTGATTATCCTGTTAAATCTAGTTAGTTTAATCTCTTCCAAAGCCTGTTTTTAAATAACAAAGACAAGTTGTGATTTTATGGAGATTAATGTTTGGGGCTTTTTTTTTGATAATACAGCAAAAATGCATGTTTCCCAAAATGCTGGACTATGGCGTATAAGGAACACACATACAGGAACATCTAGCTTGACTTCACATGGCTTGAATACATTTAAATAAAACATTAAAGCAGAGCTCGTCACCATGACTGACACAACAGATGAAATAATTTCCCCCTCAGCGTCTTTGGAGCTCAAACTTCAGTAAACCTTGAGGTTGCAGTCTTTTTGAGTGCTTGATCTTTATTGAACTTAGTAGGACTTTCTCTGCAGATACGCCATTGTTTCCCTGAATGGCTGATCCAATGTATTTTATCAGTAGCCAATTATCGTGATGATATTTTGATCCAAAGAGTAATCTGAAGCCTGGAGCAATTCTGACTTTCCTGCCTGTTCAAATCTCAGCTCTGTGATCACAGATGTTGACTTGTGAAAGAAGCTTTGGGACATTTAAGGAAGTGGGTCTGACATGTGGACAGGAAATATGTGTTTACCCACAACAACACACTGCAATTAACCTCTTGAAGTGAATATTCAGGGACGTTCTCCTGCCGTGTTTACAGCCTCATAGGGATTAATGAACAGTCTTGAACTATAAATGAACTTGCTTGTTAAAAAACATTTTTGCGTGTTTGCTTGGAAAACAAACATAACGGCATTAAATACTTTCCAATGCTAAAGCAGGTGAAACGCATAATCCCCTCTCAGGTTTGGGAACTGTGAAACTGTGGTGTTGGAACAAAAGGTCTCAGAATCTATGGGAGAAAATGGTGTAACTCCTGAGTAACTAATACGTGGTCCTCCCTGTGTTCGGGGGGGACGTTTCTAAACCCCCTGATTACCTCCGCAACCAACACCTCCGCCTCAAGCTTTTAGCTGCCAAATGACAGGTGGTATGCTTGTGCCTGGCTCTCCATCCTGCCCACCCTGTAATCATTGTTGGATTTCAGAGGGAACAAACAACCGTGGCTGTTTTGTGCAACACACAATGCGGCGCAATTCAGCAGCCGGCATTTTAAAAACTGAATGTTCACGCAGGAGAACCAAAAGCCCACCAAGCTCTAATAATGCTGCTGATGATCTGGTTCTTGATGTAGAAATGTTCCACTAACGTGTCGGCTGCGAGCACCAGGGAGGCGCCTGGAGCTGCTCCCTGCTGCCGTGCAGGACACGTAGGGAACATTAACAAGTTACAGACACGTTACACCAAGCCACTTCTTTCCATGAAGCTCTAATCAGGGTGTCGGACTTGCATAAGCTCACCGGAGCATTAAGATGGATGGTGAGAAACTAAGACAATCAGCCTGTAACGCCCCCCAGCGCTGTTTTCAGTTAACGCTGGGCGGTTACAGCTGTGATGGGTGTGGCCGTCCAGATGTCACCGTGCAGCTAGGTATGTGCTGACAGTGCTCGAGCTCGGGCATTAACACCTGTGATGGCCAACTTGCAAAGTTTATTTTAAGAACCTCTGGAGAGGAGAGAAGAGAGAAACAAGTGCAAACTGCGCTGAAGTAAAAAGAGAAAATGATTTATATTTATTTTCATTTGTTCTCGCCTGTAAAATACAAAACCGCACATTCTGTAGCTGCTCGTTGATGTCAATGCCGAGCTAGAAATGAAGTGATGAGATAAATAACCCTGCATTTAGCTGTGACAAAGGTCTGAAGCACTCTTACAAACAGGCTACACGTTTTCGTTCACTGACACCAGCACATCCCATCCACAATTGTTTGGGATGCTAAAAATACTGGTGCACATTCTAAATGGGTCTGTTTGCTCGGCCTGTGGTGATGATGGCTGCAGATTTCTTTGTAAAACTGTAAAAGTGACCTGCAGTAATTGAGCTGTGGCAAGTAACAATGCGCTTCCTTTAAATATACTCGTGGAAAATAAGCGTATAGGATGAAGGGTTATGGAGAAAAGCTTTCCACATGCAGGCAGGGCCTTGTACAATGGAAGCATGTCAAACTAGATGAAACCTTTTGCTTTACAGAGCTCCACCATTCAGACAGTAGTAGCATGTGTAGGTTATTGCAGGCTAACACCTCCCCAAACATGTCACTACACGTCTTGTTGTCATGGCGATGGAAATACCATGTATGGAATAACAAAAAAACCGTTGGGCTGCTTTTGTTTAACACCAACAAGTTTCCGATGGTAGAGAAGTTTGTTCAGGGCTAAGACAAAAGTAGGGAAGTTTAAATAAAAGACTGTTGTAAGTCTCCCTGTACAGACGTCATAACTGCTCTGAATGAATCAATGTAAACAGAGCGATTTGAGCAGTGCTCGTCTTTTATTCAGTAGCACATTTTCACAGTGAGTCACGAGGTATATGAAAGAATATATAAAAAGATTTGCTGTGGGGATTATAAAGAACAGTATGGCTTTGTGTGCATGTAGAGATATCAGAGAGTGATTCGATACATTACTGATCCCGAGGGAAATTAAGGAAAAAAGCCTCAGTCTTCACGTTAGTGGCACGCCAGCTCACCAATTAATAAAGTAAAAAAGAGGCTGCGCCTAAACATCTGGAGGGTCGGGATTCCAAACAATCATACTAAATGTTACTATTGTTTATATTCACTTCCAGTTTTTAATAAAATACAGTTTTTGTCTTTGATATTGAGTTTGAACGCAGCAAATGTTAAATGTTTAAACCGTCCTCTCTCTCGTGTTGCAGAGCTGGACTGGCCCGGAGAAGCTGCTGGCGCTGGATGAGTTGATTGACAGCTGTGAGCCCACACAAGTCAAGCATATGATGCAGGTGATCGAGCCGCAGTTTCAGCGAGACTTTATCTCCCTGCTTCCCAAAGAGGTGAGTTCCTGCATCCCCCCCCGCCCGCCTTCTCTCTTATCACTTGCTGCTACCTCTCTAACGCTTATCCTCTTCCTGCCTATTCCTTCTGACCCGAACTCCCACGGGAATCCTTTGTGGTAGACGTTATTTCTGAATGGGAGGGATGCGGCTTCCCCTCCAGCTCTAATCCCATCGCCGTCTTCCCTCCCATCATCTAACTGCACCCATAGTGGGTATCTTGTATTTTGCTCTGCAACCAAAACGATCTGAAGTGCCACAGCGACGATAAGATCACATGAGGGATTCTTACAAAACAGCCTCAATCCACGGTATCTTGCGGAGTTGATCAAATACTTAACATCCTGTCTCTGTGTGGCAGATGTTGGGATGAAGCAGGGGTTGGTCGCCTAGTGAGCAAGGCAATAGGATGCAAGATTTCATGGTGTCAGGGCCACAGGCTCCAAAGCCAAATGCAAACAGCGTCATGCGTGTTTACACCAGGACATTAATACTCTTTTTGTCCCTCCTTACCTTTTCTATTTAATCTTGTCCCCTTTGAATCATTTTCACAATTCTATCTCTTGTGCTGGAAATGCATCAGGTGGCGCCGCCAAATTTAACAGGACAATCCCTGTGGTCACACTATTCATCAAGCTGGAATCGAAAGTCTGCAGAAGGCTGCACATTATAAGCAATCACTTGACTAGAGGTCCAGTCTTGGAATTGCTAAAATATCATTTTTTAATGATAGATGGGGGGGGTAGAGTTGAGTTTTGGCCAAGCCATTTGTAATACACCTGAAATTATTACTTGAAAACAGGCTCAAGAGTTTTGTCTAAACTCGGATTAGACTGGAGCCTCAACAATTAGTGAGTTACTTGAGGAAACGGTCAACAGGAAGTTAATCTGCAAATAAGTTTTCAAGCGAAAATAAATAAACATCCAACCTAATCCCTCCTGTCAGCATCACAGTCCTCTAAAGAACATCTTGTCAAATAATACCCAATATCGTGCTATTATTTTATACACTAATAAATCAGGAAAACAATGTCCTTGAATTTGTTCAGGTCAGTGTCACCTCAGATTAGTGGAACATAATGAAAGAACATTAGTTTCTCAATAGGCTTCACCTCAATCAATCTGTAAAATGAACCTATAATCATACACAGGTGATACACAGCAGTCACTTGACATAATTGCGGTTTCACTGCATTGTTTAACAGCTGAAATGGATGTTGTGTTGAGAGATTTGTCCGAATGTTTACCTGTCAAAACACAGGAAAGGCAGCGGACTACAGTATTTATATTCCTGTTGCTCCAGGGTCCAGTTTTAAGCTCATTGCAGCAGGTTTTGTGTCTTTATTTACTGGCTTAACCACCTGTATTGCTGGCATCATTACCTGCTCTGTGAAGCTCCTATTGTATGTTTTTTTTGTTGGGCTTTCATAGAAATGTGGATTCAGTCAAATGCTAAATACAATTGCGTATCCTTGCCAGTTGGACCCGTGCTGTTTATGTTGAGCTTATAGTTTTTACTTTGCGCTTTCCTTTTTGTTATCATGGTCTAGTTACTTCAAATTGAAAGTTCTCTTCTATGAGGTGTCGTACACACCTGCTCTAGGTAAATAACAGCTCCTTCTTTGTGTCTCCTGTTCTATTCACACCCCTGACATTCCCTAATCATGTCTCTCAACAGCTGGCTTTGTACGTCCTGTCATTCCTGGAACCGAAAGACCTCCTCCAGGCGGCCCAGACGTGTCGCTACTGGCGCATCCTGGCAGAAGACAACCTGCTGTGGAGGGAGAAATGCAGGGAGGAAGGTGAGTTTTAAGATTCAGGAAGGGAGACGACATGCAGTCGCCCATAGGAAGCAGTCCTGAGCGACCGCTGTGGTCCGGGTTTTTAAAATAAACTTCTAACCTGAAAAACATATGTTTGTAAGTCTAATCAGTCTCCATCTGTCTTCTAACAGGCATCGATGAGCCTCTGCCCCTCAAGAAGAGGAAAATCGTCAAGCCTGGCTTTACTCACAGCCCCTGGAAGAGTGCCTACATCAGGCAGCACAGAATAGACACTAACTGGAGGAGAGGCGACCTCAAATCACCCAAGGTAGCTTTTCCTTCAAACCTGAAATCCCCAGAGGCTCGCCTCCACCTGAGCTGATCTTATAGATCTGACATCAAATGGCTCTGAGTCACAGAAAGATGGTTCAATACGGGTGTGAAGTGCGGAGCCGAGGGAAAGTTAGTGATGGGTCAGGTATTCGTGTGGAATGATAAGTGGACCAGAGCAGCAGGCGAACTTTTTCTCCTTCAATCTATAGACTCCATTTGTCTTTTGCCCATTCAGGAGTTTTTGATTAAGCCTGACCAGCATGCGAGAGTTGATCCTTAATCGGCCTTTGCTGCTATAGAAACGTCCGCAGGTCATTTTAGGACGGCGCTGATGTAAATGTGGTTACTGTGCTCTTCATACTCCTTTGCATATACAGTACAGTGTGCTCTGTCTTTTGCTGAGCGAGCAATCCTGTAACCCAGTGGTAGCAAACAGAGACCACACACACACACACACACACACACACACACACACACACACACACACACACACACACACACACAAACACACATCTCCGATTAAAGATTGGCGTGCACCTGCAGCACTTGATGACATTTTCCTTTTTTATCTCCACCTCACTTTGATGTATAAAGCAACAGAGACACGGCGTTGTGCGGTTGTCGCCCTCAGCTCTCGCCCATTTGCGTTGTCAGTCCACGTCCAGCCTCCTCCTGCTGTCCTCCTCATCCCGTCTCTTTCTCTCACAGGTGCTGAAAGGTCACGATGACCACGTGATCACCTGCCTCCAGTTCTGTGGCAACCGCATCGTCAGCGGCTCCGACGACAACACGCTGAAAGTCTGGTCGGCTATCACAGGAAAGGTAAGAGTCAACTGCTCCCGTGTTTCCTGTTCCCGTGCTTTCGTCTCACCGGCTTCCTTTTCCTTCTGCGCTGTCCGACGATAATGGATTTGAGACACAAAGTTCAAGTTAAACCTCATGAATTTTTCAGACTTATTGATTAGAAATGAAGGATTGCCGCATATGTAGCACGTCATATATACACAGCCATTCATAAAACATGGGCAAGACTCTATTCTCTCGTCTCACATTGAGCCATTTTGCCGAATTGTTACACAGCGTGTCTGTGAACAGTGTTAGTATTCATAGCTGTTGCAGCCACAGGCTCTATGCTTCAACTTTATGCTCTGTGTTTAACAGAAAGGCAGTTTGTTGCACTGTTGTGTTGAAGAGAGGTTCACAGGTTGTTGTAAATCACAACACTTTCATGCCTCCTTGCTGGCCTTTTTACAAAAAAAATCCTCATTGCACCGTCGGACCATTATTGCCGGTTTCTCCTTCCATCCCTGGTCCTTTCACCTTCTGACCTTTTTTAAATCAAGAAGATAAGGTCGGGCTGAGAATTTGCTATTTCATTAAAAAAAGCCGTTAAATAAATTGATATCCCGCAAGATCACACTGCAGCAGGTTTCTCTTTCTGTTCAATAAACCAGAGAGCTTGTTTTTCATTCCTGCAAAGTCTCGGCCTAACAGATAGTGAACTTGGCATTCAGCCCACTGGTGATTACACGCATAATAGTCACAGCGTTTGCTGATCGGAACAGATTTCACCAAGGTCATCAGATAGGCATGCAGCACAAATTGGCTCTCCTTCACCCAAACAGGGATCCAGATGACAAGTTGTTGAGTTACAGCCGCAGCGGCTCCACACTGGTGGTGGAAGTGTGCGATGAGTCACATTACCGGTGGCTTTTTATGAAACCACCGTGCGCGCAGACGTCACAGACACGCACAGTTCATTGTGTCCGTGGCTTCTACAATGCAAATGCGCCTCCGAATTGTTTGCTTACATTAGTCATGAGGAGGAGATGAGCCTTAATCCATCTCTGTTTGGGTGGTGTATTCAGAGCACATCCCCTCAGTGGATCTCATCTCTTTGCTTATTTAGCTCTTAACACCAGAGGGAGAATCCTTCGCTGGAGAGGAATGGCCAATTAAGCCTAGTCGACCATTTCGCATGAAGTGGCTGTCGATGCCGGTAAAACTGTAAAGTAAAAATACAATGGGATTCCCAGAACCTGCATTTGTTTTTCTGCTTTGCTGTCAACATCCTTTATTGTCTTTGCCAGCTTATTTGAGGACTTGATTGCTAAGTTTTTCTGGCGGTCGGCTCGGCCTTGTGAAGACGCAGGCCGTTAAGTGGCTATCAGAGATTGCACAATGTTACACGGATTGTGATGAATGCGTCTCGTGGCTGCCAGTCCACCCGACAATATCCATCCTTCATATCTTCTTCTCCTCCTTCATATCGCAAATGACCGAGATGTTAGGAAAGCCTCTCCCCCATAACTGTCAGGTAAAGAGTGATTTGTTTGACCTTGCTGCGCCTTTTTACCTCTTACATAAATCCCCCAACTTCAAGAAAATCTCAGACCAGCCTTCCACAGCTCAGCAGCTAATACCAGAACTTAAGCTTTACTCAGGACTCGATCGATACGAGGTAGAAACACGATGATAAGCCGAGATGAGAAACTCCTATTTCAGTCTTTAAACATCCTCCTTCTGAAGTCTGACGCCATTAGAGTGAAGACTTGCTTTTTCTTTTCTCTCCACCATCACCTGGGTTTGAATCTGGGTCGTTTTTCATTCAACAGACAAAAGTGCTCGCTGCAAATCAGTACGATGAGTTTGGTGGATTATTCAAGATTAGAAGAGAAAACTAGCTCATACACTCAGAGATCAGTGGTTAACGCTGTGCTTTTCTTCTTAAGGATGGATCAGTGAATGGGAGTTGAATGGATAGATACACAACAGCTTGACTGTTGGAATGGATGGATACGTAGATAGATGAATGGATGGATGGACGAATGAATGGGTAGATATATTGATAGATTGATGGATGGATGTATAGATGCAGAGAAGAATGAATATAGATTCATAGATGGATGATTGATGGACAGATGCATATATGGATGGATAGCTAGATTAATTCATACATAGATGGATCAATGGATGGATATATACAGGTAGGTAGATGGATAAAGATGGATGGATGTATTTCTTTCTTTCTTTCTTTCTTTTTTTCATTGATTTCATTGCAGCTGCCGTTCTGGCGGTGTTCGCTGCAGGCAGAGAATTTATCTTGATAGGATGGAAAAAGAAATTGGTCACACTGTGGACAAACTGTGCCAGAGGAAGAGAGTGTTCACACTTCCTCTCCGATACGTGTGTGTGCTTCTTTTACTCAGGAACTTTGTGTTCAATTTAGAGCGATCACAAAGATTCCCCTGTGCAACACACAGTGTTGGACCAGTCAAGCAATATTGCATCACTTCAGAATGTTATTTTCCACTCAGTTTCCCCAACCCAGCTCTAAATACTGCATCAGATACGATGCAGACGATGGAATCTGTCCAATATCTTTATTTTTTTCTCTTAAAGATTTGTTTGAGAGTTGTGTAGTTATCAAACTCGTGGGTCATTGATGTACGGCTCCCACGCACCTGGGAGAGCCTGGAAATTGAGACAGTATTTTTTTCTAGTTATGTAAACTAGCTATATTTCAATGTAATTCCACCAACATTAACACAGATGTCTGCTTGTGTTCAGCAGGTTTTGTCTTGCCCTTGATATATCCTGTTATATAAAAGCACACCGTGTATTTAGCTCTTGCTGTGAGGCAATCAGGGAGTTATTCTATGAGCACATCATATGGAAACACTCCCACACCTCTGAAAGAAGTGGGTCGTTGCTTAGTGATCAGGTAAAGACAATGGGGATTTGATTGTGGTGAAACGGTTGCGTGAGATTGAGCAAGCTCTGGAGTTTCAAAGTCACAGAAGAATTTGACTTTAAGTTTCAATATGCGCTTCAAGACATTCTTTTTTAAAAAGCTTGTTTTCCTTTGCTGAGACAACACTCCAGAGGAGACCTTTTGTCTTTGGGTTGTCCTCCATCTTCAGTGAGAGGCGTCAATCTTCCATCCGAGCGCCCAACAGCAGCAGCACATATCATTGCTTCAAAGCTGGCTGTCTGCTGCTTAACAGAGCAGCGCATGTCCTTGGTGGCGCCTGTCAGCAGCAACCTCAGCTGTCAGGCGGATCTAAGATGGCAGACCCGTGGACCGCTGTCGTATCCAGGGAGACGTGTCGGACACCCGGTGTACCTTCACCTCCTTTTTAAAGTAACACACGTCAGGGGTTGCTGTTGGAGATGGGAAACTACCCGGGGGGTATTAAGTTCATCAGACGTGTGGAGATTACTATTTATCTTGTTGAATTTTGAAGGGAATCTGGCACAGCAGAGGAGGTGTTGTGTTTTCATAGCGTTTATGAATGAAGGAAAGCACAGTGTAATTATCTGTGCGTACGGAACATGTCATCAGCCTGTCAAGTCAATCGGTAAATCAAACCCATCTCGTCAAACCAGTTGTACAAGTACTGGAAAAGAGCGAATGTGTTGACATCCCAATAAAACTCTTAGGAAGCCTTAAGACCTCGCCAGTTTAATTTCTCTCCTTTATTCCATCCTGCGATTTTGTGCTCAAGCTGAAAGCATGGTCCGTTTTTGCTGTTTCGGGAATAATCTTGCCAAGTTAGTGCACTTTCATATCACGCATCACTGTGGTGGCTCGGTTGGCCAAAAGTGTCCCAGCAGAAAACAGCGAAGGCGGCGGCAGCAGCAAAGATTCTCCCTCAGCCAACATCCTTACGTTGCAGATCAGGACAACTTGGAAGCGTTTTGCATACTTTATGGTCCAGGCAGCAAAAGAGGAAAGCAGAAATTTGTCCAAAGTAGTGGATAGATATGTGAAATGTTTACTACGTAGAAAGTGTTGATTGTTTAATCGACTCCTGCCAACCAGGCTCAAACATTAGATTTCCACTGACTATCGTGTGTAAATCTATAATAATGTCACCTTAACCTATGGTAGTTTATTTTCGCCTTTGCTGAGCTTTTAATCAATTCACCTTTATGCAGGAAAATGGATTTTTCATCGCAAAGGGAAAATATCAGAACTTGGATGATCTGATGCTGCAAACCTGGAAACCAAGTGCTACATTGATGAATGTGTGTGACTGGGTGTGTTTAGTTGAATTCTTGATTATTACTGAAGTTATACCGTCGGTCTCTCAGTATAGTTTTGGGAGATTTTCCCCCAGTTGATCAACAGACAATATTTTCCCAGCTTCCCATTAACAAGTCCATGTTACGTCAGACTGAGTCTTTGTGCAAATACGTAAATGAAGCCAACCGACACAGAGTGGAAGTGCGTTGCATCGACACCATGAACATCCGCAGCATCCCACACTGACGTCTCACATGAATTGTTTAGTCAATTTCACACATTGACGTACGCGGCTCGGCTACACACTAGGTTTTGACCTTGTTCTTTCAATGGAGAGGAAAATATTTAGAGTATATAAAAGAATAAAAAAGGAATATTTTTCTTTCACTGTCGCAGACGGGTTTATTTAATGTTTGTTTCACACACAGACAAAGATGCCTAAGCCCTTCATTTCAGAGGCTCTCTCTCATCCCACGCACTGTTTCAGTGGGCTCTAATCACACACTGCTAGTCTTTTTTCTTGGAACCTCGATAACTGGCAGACGAATTATGAGGAAAAAAATCCTGCATCCTTTCGAGTGATTATAAAAAATAATTAAAAAACTGCTGACCTGCAGTTGAATATTACAACGCAGAAGCAAGGATCTGTCACGATGGATGGATGGATCTGGGTCTGAATGGGATAATCTGGATAATATCCCACATGTTTCTGCCATGTTTGAAATGTGCTGTGTCATGTCATCTAGTTGCCTGCTCTAGTTTTTTCCACTTCACCTAAGAGAAAGAGCCGTGGTGATAAAACAAGAGGAGTTAAAACACTGTGGTGAGGTGGACTGTGAGGTCATGCCACATTGACCCGCACTTAATGAAGGGATTCTCTTTATCACAGGAGGGGGTGGGGTGGGGGGTGGCTGCTGCTGCAGTGCCATCTTCCTCCTCCTCCTCCTCCTCCCCTCGCTGCAATAAAACCTCTCGCCCTGCATCGCCATTCCCTGCACAGCGGCTTATCAGCTGCAGTCAGGGGGTCACATGTTGTTCACTGCTGAGCCTGACACCGCGCTCACCGCCGGCCAACCACCGGCACAGTTCTCTCCCCTCCCCAATGGGCTTTTAATTTAATGCATTTATTATTATTATCAAATCCAGGGACAAATGAGACAAACCGCGGGAGCCCAAATTCAATTGATCTGGAAGATTTCCATAACTGCTGTGATCAATAGCTAATCTACCATCCCCAATGCAGACCGATGTGCGTATTTCTTCATTGAAGACAGTTGTCAACCTCCTCTGCAAAGAGAATACATCTGCGGCTTCTGCAGCAGATAAGTAAAAGCAATTATAAGAGGCAGCGGAGAGTTTGTGTCCCAGTGCAGCAGCAGCAGCAGGTAGAAGGAACTGAGCTCTTCCTTCACATTAAAGGTCACACCAGTTTAATCTAACTTGTCTTTTTTCCCTCTGAAGGAAGACGAATCCCAAATGTGATTTTTAATAAACTAATTTATAAGATGTATGAATGAAATGAGTGTCTTTGAAACTTACAGCAGGAGTGAAGAACTTTACTCATCAAGACTTTCCTTCTTCTTCTTCTTCTGTTTTCAGTGTCTGCGGACGCTGGTGGGCCACACTGGGGGCGTGTGGTCATCCCAGATGCGAGACAACATTATTATCAGCGGCTCCACTGATCGCACACTCAAGGTCTGGAACGCAGAGACAGGAGAATGTATCCACACCCTCTATGGGCATACCTCAACAGTGCGCTGCATGCACCTACATGAGAAAAGGTATGTTGAAATCTCACGGGTAAACTCCTGTACGCCTTATTAGGCCTTGTGTAACAGTAAAGAGATCTGTCATGATTAAAATGTTGCTTGATTAAACCTGTCAGGAAAGTGGTTTCTTAATAGATGATGATTTTAGCCATTTTAGCAACTTGGTATGGATTTAAACAGAAATTCTCTATAGGACATTTTTAAGACGTCACCCAAAGCGTTATGAAAATATGTTGGTGAATTGTGTGGCTGCATTTTTCTGTCCGAGCTCGTCCGACCCCGAAGGAAAACTAACCTGAACCCAATGCAGTTAATCTAGTTGAGTGTAGTTGTCCTGGAGAAGCGTCTTGGATCAGAGGTGAAAGGTCTTCAAGAAACTCACAAGTCCAGTTGCATATTTACACAACTCCATGACCTGAAGGAGTGAAAAGCTTTACAGATCTAAGTGTAGATTTAGCTTAATTTACATTTCATGTGTTTATGATACACACTTATTTAAACTGCTCGGTGGAAAAGCTGTCTTCACTTAATTATCACTTCTAGAAAATGTCAGCAATTGCTTTAAATAGTGCATCCTGTACATTTTGTTGTATTATATGTGATGATCATAAATTAATAATGAATTATATTTTGATATAATTGTACAAATTAATAGTTATACCAAGACATGGTGTGTAATTAACAAGCTCTGTAATTAACACCCTATAACCTAGTGTTGAATCCATATTTATAAAAACTTTAGTGTGAAAACAACAACTTCTCATCAAGCGTGAATAAGCATAACTTCCACAATGTATGAATCATATACCCCCCCTCCCACCGAGCTAAAAGAGCAGCTCTGCAGCCGTGGAAGAGGACAGTACCCACAGAGAGCGTTGGGTCACATGGAGATTAAATAGACCCTGTAAAGCGTCTTAAGTGAACGGCTGCTCACTTATTCACTCAGTATTACACTCCAGACTCAAAGTGCTCTTTTCGCCTGAGGGCCCAGCAAGGTTTTGTGTGTGCGTAGCATTTGATTACTCACCCAGTGGAAACGCTGTGAGCTGCCGGCAGACAGTGAAAAACATGTTGGTGATTTCCATCTTTGTAGCACCGTGAGCCATTTTTTATAAAGAGAATGCGCCGCGTGTATCTATAGTGTGTTTTTATTTCTATGTAAATATCCTTTGAAAGAGAGAAGGAGAAAAAGAGAAGTTCACAATACGGAGAAACGTCAAAGTGTCTCTCGAAGCTGTAGTGGAAGTTATATCAAGCGGCGTCAATCGGTGAAAGAATTCAATATTTTTTATTATACTTCGAATTTTTTAATAGATGTAAATCACACCCGTGGTGCAAACTCGTGAGTGAAACTTTCACAAGCATTCCTCCCTGCGGGGGAGTTTTCCTTCCTATCACCTATGACACGTGTTTTCTTTTCCATCCGGAGCGACGAGGCGGCTGTTAAGAGTCAACGAGGTGTTTTGTACATTCAAGTACGAACATGAATTTGACTCGGAGGGTTACTCGCTGTCACGGGAGCAAAAGAAAACGTTCAATACCTGCTTCATTAGCCTGTCAGTGGGCAGCCGCAGCATGAATGAAGAGCGGTGAAAGTCATCTCACAGAAAGGCCGTGTAGGAATAAATTCATTCTCTGGGAAAATCTGGTTCAATACAAAGACTTGCGTTGAATTCACAATTGTTTTGCAGTGTTTGTTTTGCACCCAGAGACGCAAGCATTCATCCTGTTGCTATTTGTCCTCTGACTCGGTGTCTCTCTCTCTCTGTGTCCTCTTTCCTCTCAGGGTGGTCAGTGGCTCTCGCGACGCCACACTGCGCGTCTGGGACATCGAGACGGGTCAGTGTTTACACGTCCTCATGGGCCACGTGGCGGCGGTGCGCTGCGTCCAGTACGACGGCCGGCGGGTGGTCAGCGGTGCCTACGACTTCATGGTGAAGGTGTGGGACCCCGAGACGGAGACCTGCCTCCACACGCTGCAGGGCCACACCAACAGAGTGTATTCATTACAGGTGAGCAGACAAGTCAATGGATTTTACATTTGCTTCATATTTCGGTACATTTCAAGTGTCTCCTCCTCAGATGTGTTGTGGTTCTGAAAATGTGAATCCCTGCATGTCCTCTAAAATGTCCTCTCACCCACTCTGCGTGATGACACCGCACTTAAGCTGGTGTCATCATTGCCAGAGCAGGAGGCCGTTCACTTCACTTATAGATTGGTTTTTCTACCACGCTGCTGTTTAAGCGTTGCTGCTCCACCGATCAATAAAATTCATTCATTTCAATGAGTCCAATCTGGGGTTTGTTAATGGGACCAAATTATGCTGCGTAGGCGTCCGTGCCATCATCTGCAAGTTAAGGTGACATCTGTAGTTACCCTGAACTGGCAGCTTGGCTTTCAACCACTTTAAATCGATCTTTACCCTTCTGCAGTTTGACGGGATCCACGTGGTGAGCGGCTCGTTGGACACGTCCATCAGGGTCTGGGACGTGGAGACGGGCAACTGCATCCACACGCTCACGGGTCACCAGTCCCTCACCAGCGGCATGGAGCTCAAAGACAACATCCTGGTCTCCGGCAACGCAGACTCCACTGTCAAGATCTGGGACATCAAGACGGGACAGTGCCTACAAACACTGCAAGGTGAGATGAACGTCCCAGCAGGCTGCTGTGCACATTCTAGCTTAGACTACAGACACGCCACTTCTCCAGTGTTTTTTCGAGCAACTAAAATGGAGAAGTTTGAAAACGCTGCCGGTCCGGTCTTAGTTTGAAAACTCCGCGGCTGCGTTGTAGTGTGGACGGGCAGAAATGGAGATGTTCGCTAGCTACCAGCAGTGAAGACGAGATGTTTCTCACACTGAGTCAGTAACAGCTCCACCTCGTCACCTTGGTCCAAGAAAACACATCCCTGCTTGTACTTTACACGATTGTTGATTCTAGAACAGTGGAGTAGAATGTAACTGTAGCCCGGCACCTTTTGTTTTTTATTGAGTTATTCACGACAAGGTATCCACAGTGAGTGTAATACAGTCGTCTTCACCCAAATGAATGAGCACATGTCTGGGCTTCAAACTGACAGTCCAATTAAAACCCAGACTGAATGACCTGTTTGTGCGTGTGTGGCTCTCATGGGGCCGACACCTTGTGGGTCTGCTGGTCCTGATTACACTCTTACACCCTTTGTCTGCTTGAATGGCCCTAACTCCATTAGCAGCACTGGGGCCGCACAGAGAGCTGGAAATCCTTTGCTGAAAAGCAGCGGCCACCACCACCACCACCGGTGCCCTACCCCTAAATGCCCTCATTAAGAAACCACATCGCTGTGAGCTGGTCCTCTAAACAACACACACACACACACACACACACAGACTGAACAAAAGGATGCCCCTGTGAGAGTCTGAAGAGAGGGTGGGATCAGACCAGGGGGAGGGTGTGTGTGTGCTTTGTGAAGAGGGGGTGACTACAGTGAGCGGAAGAGGGTCAGAGAACTTTGTAGGTCATATAATTAGGTCAGTAGACAATTTGTGTCATTCATTCGTGTGTTTTGATAAGACAAAAGGGCAATAACAAGGCAGCCTCTGTCAGCTGGAGGGAGGAAAGGTATAGTGATGGAGCAGCCGGCTTTGTTGTGGTAATGGGGAGATGAGGGAGGCAGAGGAGGGGGAGAAGGGGACGTTGTGGGGGGGGGGTTGGTGCGGAGCAGTGGTGTACACATGGGTAAAAAAACGCATCCTTTGAGCTCACCCGAGACAGAGATGAAAAGGATGCTTGAAGAAAGCTTGTTGACGTTGAGATTTCAACACGTTATCGCCGCAGAAAAAAAAGGAAAAAACAAATTAAACTCGTCTCGGTGAAATTGCTGCTATGGCGACGCCGGTAAAGAAGAGAAAATCAGCTCATTTACCATCGTTTGATTCTGAGCGTGTTTGTGTTTTGTGTCGCCCCTAATTGATTTAATTAAGATATCATTTCCAAGCCCCTCGAGGGAAATCTTAAAGTCACCGCACACGCACAGTCTCAAATAAAGTCACCTCAACGAAGGCGTTAACAGCCGCCATCTTCACTTTGAACGTGGCCTCCTGCCAGCACACACACACAAACACACACACAGCAGACGGAGATGTTGTAGCCCGAGCGGTGCAGCCTCCGTGACAGTCCTGAACATCTCACTGCACCCGCGTCCTGAAGCCCAGCGACAGCAGGAAGACCTCCCGGCTCCGTCACCTCAGGAAGAAGAGACCAGAGTTTCTGAGTGCTTTTCTCTGTAGCTGAGTTCTTATGCAACAAATCTGTCGTTTTTTAAAGTCACCCGTCTGCCACTGTACCGCTCACTGCACTACTGGAGTTATTGGACATGACTAGAGGAGCTGCAGAGGGAGATGTAGCTCCCCAGGTCAGGGTTTCCTCAAAATACCTCAAAGATGGACGGGGCGTCTCCACTTCCTCCTGTTGTTCAAAATCTTAACCCTAACCCCACAAAGAACTGCCTCAAGTGACAGAAACCATATTTGAGAAAAACGTAACGCGTATTTTGACTTTTTTAGTTGGGTCCATGTCCCGTCTGTTAACATGCAGGGGGGCGGAGCTTATGAGCTATACTGCAGCCAGCCACCAGGTGGTGATCAAGGTTATTTGGCTTCACTTCTGTGTCGCTGCCTTGTCGTCCATCTTTAAATACAATGTGTGGTTTAGTAAATTAAACTAATCCGGGCGGTTTGCCTCTCGTCTCAGGATCTACATCTAATCCCAGGAGGTTTTGATGGGCGGCAAATATGGATGAGGATCTAGATCTAGATCGTGGTTCCTTTCGCTGCGGAACACAAACTCTCTGCAGTGAAAAAGAAAAGCGTGTCTCTGTGTGTCACACTTCATCCCACTAATCCTCAGTTCCCTTCTGTGTGTTCAGGTCCACACAAGCACCAGAGCGCCGTGACGTGTCTCCAGTTCAACAAGAACTTTGTCATCACCAGCTCGGACGACGGCACGGTTAAACTCTGGGACCTGAAGACGGGCGAGTTCATCCGCAACCTGGTGACGCTGGAGAGCGGCGGCAGCGGCGGCGTGGTGTGGCGCATCCGGGCGTCCAACACCAAGCTGGTGTGCGCGGTCGGCAGCCGCAACGGGACGGAGGAGACCAAGCTGCTGGTGCTGGACTTTGACGTGGACATGAAGTGAGGGGGGGCGTGGTGGGTAAGGACGAAGAGCGCAAACGAATAGAGTGGGAGACGAGGCGCCTGGAGACCGGAGGGCCCCGAAGCCGACAACTCTTCACCCAAACCAATTCTACCACCACCACCACCACCACCAGTGGGCTGTCCAGTCCTCCACCATTATCTCCCTCGTCCGCCTCCTGGGTAAACGTTACTGACAAAGCCACAGACCCTCACATGTGTTTCGCCCCCTGCTTCTGACCCCGAGCGCCACACTGAGGTGGAGTCGTAGGGGATTGGGCTGGAGAAGGGGGCGGGGGGGGGGGGGGGTGGGGGTGGGGCATGAGCGGTCTGTCCCTGGATGAGCCGGGAGAAAAGACGAGAAGAAGAAGGAGAAGGAACGACTGACAACGACTGAACTTCTTTTGAAGTGACTCTCCGCCCTTTCGGTTCGGGGTCAGCTTCGCACAGAGACTTGGTTTCACTTCAAGCCTGACAGATTTTGAGATGTATAGAGATATATTATTTTTTAAAGCCCCACCCGCACATGCACCCCTTCCCCCTCATCAGCGTGCGCCCTCAAAAACACACACACACACACACACACACACACACACACACACACACACACACAAACACACTCTCTCAAACCGGAAAGGAAAAAGCTGGAGGAAGGTGGGAGATGTTTTAAAGGTGAATTTCCACAGTTACATGTAAAGAGCTGCTCAATGTAAACGAGAGGATTCAGAGGTTTCGTTGTTTCTTCTCACTCCGTTTCCGTTCTTATCGTTTTCCACTCGGTTTCTGTCGTGTTTTTTTTTTGTTTTGTTTTTTTACATTATCGCACACAATCACAACTGTGAATCTCAGTTCCTTTTTGGTTTGTCACATGAAAGGGGGTTTCTGTATTGTTGTGGGTTGTTTTGTTTTTTTTCCCCTCTTTCCTTGCCGTTGCCAACAGCAACAAATCCCAGTATTAGAAACCAGCTCGGTTTAGGTTTGCTGTCGTTATGTCACAAGTTTGTTTTGAGGGGGGGGAGGGGGTTGTTTGACTTGTTTGTTCTTCCTTTCTGTTTTCTACATACCTGGGTTCGGAGCTGCGTCTCCACATCAACATCAGTGCTGTCCAGAATTTTTCAGTCTAGCTGGGGTGGGTTCCTGGAAGGCGGCGCCGTGACGAGAGGCGAACGTCTCTCTGCTCAGAGCGCCGCGGCTTAACGCCCCTGACACCCCCCCCTCCCCTTGGCCCCTCCCCCTCTACTGTTCTCCCCAGTGGCCAAACTGTATTTATGCTGCTAGATGAATGGGAAAGAAGAGAGCGATGGAACTCTTACTTGCTGTGACGTTTTAGTCCCAGGCGAAATTCCAAAACAAACTCTGTGTGTTTGGACTTAAAGAGACGATGACAAAAGATGAACATCCAACATTTTTTGTTTTTGTTTGTTTTTGCCACTGAAACTTGAGCCAAACGTGCCTCTAGGAGGCTGAGAGGAGGGAGCGTGTCCGACAGATACTGACGGGATCGCCTGCAGAGAGGAAACAAGCGGATGTACACTGTTGGCGTGCGTGTGTCTGTGTGTGCGGCGTGTGCATGAGTACGTGTGTTCAGCGTGTTAATGGGCAACTTGTAAACACATTCCTTGGGACAAAGCTCTTTCAGCCTGTTCTTTGGAGAAATGTACAAATGTGCTGTGTGGACTGGCAAAGAAAAAAAACAAAAAAAACTAGCAGACGTATCAACCTTACCACGTGAATGAAAGAAGTGTCCGTTTCCATGTGCGATTGTCGGTTCCACTCAAAGATGTCCGAAGCAACAGAGGAGACCATCACAAGCATCATCTGACGGGCGGAGCTACACGTGTCGCCGTTCAACCACCGCGGCCGCAGCCTCGCGGTTCGTCAGCGGGAAAAATAAAACACACAAAAAGGCAACAAACGTGAACTGAAGCATTGTAGCCAAATGAAAAATCGTCTCAATCTCTAAGAGTCACGACTCGAGCTGAACTGTGAAAGTGGTATAACACTGTATATTAAAAAAGAAAAAAGAAAACAATCTTGCTCTATCTCTTCTCGTTGTTTTCTCCCTCTGTTTTAATTTATGATCTGGTTTGAGAAATCAGATTTGTTGCAGGTGTTTTATTTTTTCAGTTCATGTAAACTGCCTGGCAAAAAAGAAAAACAGACAGAAAAAACCTTAAAGGGATTGTGTATTTGTTTGATTCACTTAGAATTTTATTTTCTTATAACTTAAGTGCAATAAAATGTGGGTTTTTCTTTTTTCATTTCAAGCATATCAGTGGTCTGTTTTTGTTTCCTGTGTGAAGGCATCTTATATGTTCAATAAAGCAAATTATTTGGTTAATTATATCCACGAGGGAGTAATTCAAATATCAGAGCAGGTTTAATTGATCAACCTTTTGTAAACAAGGGAGTTTTCTTCTGTGGCAGCTCGACTGGATCCAGATGAAGGAAAGAAACTAAAAGGTTTTTAATCTCATATAAAAGACTGTTTTCCTTTCAGTTATTTTCTCAGATCTTGATTATGGGAAAGAATGAACAAGGGCAGCTCTAAATATTGTTCTTAAGTTTTTTTTCATAGTAACAAATGACTAACACAACAGTTATTCTGCCTCAGTGCTTTCAGAAAAGCCACAAATGAAATATCACACAAAGGCAATACACGTAACCTATTTTAAAAAGTGGATCAATTGATTAAAAAAAATTAAGAAAATATATTTGTGACATAAATTGTCCCTAAATCGTTTGACTTCCACTGACGGCAGCAGAGGAAAACAACAGAGCTGAGATCAGCCTGGACGTAATCTGGCAAAATGTGTATTTAAACGTAAACGAGCCTGTTGCACTTCCTTTTTAATACGGTGAGTTCATACACACGTCGCTGCTGATTGGCCGACACCTCTGACACACCCACCAAACCAGAGGAAACGCCTGTTCGCTGCTCACATGTCGTTCAACCTGGAAACTGCAGCAAAAATGAAAGTTCTCCTATTAATTCACACGTCTCTTCTTCTGTGGTGGTTTGATGGGACCTGACGCCAGCTGCTGTTTATCTTCAGGCTCTCGAGATGGTATGGTCCGGTTTGCGTTTCCTTTTCCCAATATTCTTGTAATCCAAATCACAAAAGTTTGCCTTTGTCACTCAGAACCACAACTATTTTTTCCCAAAGACGTTGAAAAGCTTAAAGTTATTTTCAGGCTCAATTGTTTCCCAACAAACTTCCCTAAACCTTTTCAAAAAACAAGTAAATGGAGCGTGTTTTGGGGACGATTTCCTCTCCAGTGAGTATTTATAGCAGCAAGAGTGTGTTACATGAAATTGACCCAAAATAAACCACAGTGCTCTTGTTCACGAAGGAACAAAGGAGCTCAACAGCACCGAGGAATTAGCTCTTTGGCGGGGATTTGTTGACAAGTTTCAGCGGCTCTGTTCTTGCAAAAGCTCGACATATCAAACAATGAAGCCTGTGTAAAGTTCAACAGCAGCACAGCTTGTCAGGACGTCCCGAGAAATTCTTAAATATTTCAAACTAAAAGGTTATTGACGGTGAAGATGTTATTCTGGAATCAAGGAATTTGTGATGGTCTTGATGTCTTCGGACACTTTTCATGATCATCTAATTGGGGAAATAATCAATGGCTTCAACCCTTGAGTTAGGTAATGGGCCAAAAATCTAAATTTGATTTTATTATCACTGATTTCTCTTTTTCTTAAACCCACCTGTTTGGAATTTCCGATTTCTTGGCCTGTGGGTGATGCTGGCTGCAGCTTCTCTTCCTGAAACCAAAGAAGTGACCTGCAGTAATTGAGCCACAGCAAATCACGACCCTGGGTCCTTAGCAACACACACGCCGAGTGTGAAGACGATCAGACAAACGGTCCTCGTGATAGACGACATCAGAGTGTTCACTACGGGGGTCAACAGGAGCCAGATTTCTTTCCGACTCTCATCCAGCAGCAGATTAAACATTTATAAAGATGTTTTTTTTATTCTTCAATAGCAGGTTTTTAAAAAGACTGTGCCCGCCTCAGATCTTCTGTTTGTTCTCTCCAGTCTTTCCCTGCTTTTGTTGTTGTGTTGTTTTCAGAGCCGCTAAACGCTTTTTAATGCTCAGCATGACGCTACAAAAAACACACATCTTAAATAGGTACCCTGAAGAGGCAGATGTGAGATTTGGTCCCATTAGGAATCATATATTTTAAATTCCAGTGTTTATTATTAAGTGTAATCTTATTAAACGAGATTAATCTCCCCTGTAGAAAACGATAATGAGGTGGGGGTTGTTTTTTTCCCTTCTATTTAGTGCTTAATTTAATTCTTGTTTTTCAACCTACTTTGATAATTTATGCGCTTTCAGCCTCACTGAAGCTGGAACGTGTTGATTCCCTCGGAGCCCTCAGCTCCATCTAAAGCTCGAAGGCGACCGGGAAACAATCTGAATGCGACCCTTTGTGTTATGTTTCGTCTTTTTTTTTTTTTACAGCCAGTGTCAATTATATCCTAACAGTTATCTGTCATTAGCCCAAACAGCTCAGAGCAGCAGCAGCAGCAGCAGAGTCCGTGCTGCGGATTCCCTCCTGCCTGTTGCCTAGCGATAGCTCGTCTCTGGCCCGGCCTCAGAGCTCAGTGTGAGCGATATTGTGAGGAAGCAGTGAGGGCTGTACATCCTCACATGAATGGACGCGTGGGGGAGTTTCCACTTTGGTTGGCAAGGTTACTGTGTGCGCCTGTTTGTTCCCAGGCTTCTCATGAGTTGTGTAAGCAGCAGTTCTGCACCACTGACTGGTCCTGGGCGACAGGCGTCCACTCTCCCAACTCAAAGGGTTTGGAAATGTGACTTCAGATATGGAAACGTGTGACTTGATCTTCGAGTATGTTGTTAATTGAATTCATTATTCTTCGCTGCAGCATCAGTGCGACTCGGTGAACGGCTCCGTCAGGGAGTCAGTGCTCCAACACTTTACTCCAGACTCAAATATCTTTATCGCTATCGAATGGATTACCATGAAATTAAAACACAGCTGTGCATCAGAGCATGAACCGTGGACTAAATAAAGATGGAAGACGCGTCTCCACTTCCCGCTGTTGTACACAAATTAAACCAGGATGTCCCAGTGCCGTCATCTTGCGCTTTACATTTATATTTGGAGCCAGAGTCTGGAGGGTGGAGCTTCAGTATCGAGGTCCCACCGATACACACACTCCAGCAACTTCAAGTCACTATCAACTGTCAATCATGGCATTTCACCAAATCTTTATAGCATCACACAACTCACTTGAAGCAAACATCAGTGCGATGACAACGGCCTAAAATATCAGAAACCATCTCCTTGTCCTTTGAGTTTTTTTAGTTTGGTTCATGCCTAGGGTTGCAAAGGGGCGGAAAGTTTCCGGTAAATTTCCGGAAACTTTCCGGAAACTTTACATGGGAAGTTAGGCTTGGGAATTTTGGGAATTCTGTGCATTCTTCCATCACATGCACAGATAATTCCCAGCATCCTTCACTCTACAGCAGGGCTATTGAGGCCTGCTGTAGTGTGCAGGACTCGTCAGGTAAGTTTCGATTATATTACTGGGGAAAATATATTAGCATGCTGATTGAGGATTGTTCCTCTGTTCATCTAGCCTATTTCCATTTATTTATCCATCAATTGAAAAATATGGAATTGGAACTATTTATATCTCTGGCATTGCATTAGTGTTTTTTTACAAACTTTTTTCTCATCTTATTCTACAGAACAATGCCACGTGCACTATCTCATGTGTGGAGACATTTCACCCCATCCAATGTAGAAGGAAAGGCTGTGTACATTTGCAAATACTGTGCAAAGACCTATGTTAAGAGTGACACAAAGATGCAGAAGCATATAGTCAAGTGCTCAAAGTTTCCTCAGGGCTCAAATCAGCCTATGACAAAACAAAATGTTTATATTTATGTCTGAATATGACAAGGTAAATACAGTAAGCATAAATTACCAACAACATTTCCAGTTTATTCCCGTTAATTCCCGTTAATTCCCATTAATTCCCGTTAATTCCCATGGAAAGTTTCCAACTTTGAATATTCCCGGAATTTTGCAACCCTATTCATGCCCCATCCACTAACATGAAGGAGGTGGGATTTATGAGCAAGGGCTTCACTTTTGGGACAAACCTGCTAACATGGCTGTGGATTACTCTTCAAATACTCTTTAGTTACAGCTTCATACAAGATTAGCCACTTTTATCAGATTTCTATCATGAGTACTTTAGTATTTCTGTTTTCCTACAAAACACTACACTTGAAAAGTGATATTTCATCATGAATTCTGGGAAAACATGATAAGAATTCTTTCCAGTACTTCAGGATCAGTGGAGGAGGCTCTCACGTTCGTACTCGACTCAACACAAAGACCCTCAAAGGAGAAGTGGTGGAGCTAATGGAGGGTGATACCTCCAGGTCATGTGACTCAGTGTCGCTGGAGGCTGGAGATTAAAAGTTAAAATATGCAAAAACAAAAAAAACTGTGTGTGTGTGGAGAGTGAGAAAGAAGTGAGATTAGCAGACGACTGTAATCTGCTCCTCATCTCTGCCTGAGGCCACATGAGCCACTAATAACACAGCAGAATAATGTGAGAATATTAGCGAGGAAATGTCTCTTTGAAACAACAACTGAGACGTGAAAAGGACACACAACTAAACACAACTTTATTCAGTCAGAGTTGACGAGACAAAAACTTGAAGAAGCTCTGGTTTAATTAAAACAATATATTAAATCTGAACAATTATAATCTGAAAAGTAAGATAATTTAAATTTGTTCCTGAATGAAGTAAATGACTAAATGTGCTTAGCTACTTTCTAACACTGCGAGAATACAACCACCAAAGAATCCATAATGAAAATAATAATTGGCTGCAGCTCTTTTATAATTGAGATTTTTTAATATGAGGACAAACAACATGAATAAATCCTCATTTTCTCGGAGAGAGTTCCTACATCGTGACAAAAAAGGGGACGAGGATGAGGAAACACTGATGTATCTCTTCAACTCTTCTTCTAATGAACTCAATCCCAGGAGGTGATGAATCATCTCATTCCTTCAGGTTATTAACCGGTCATCTCACCGTGCTCCTTCCTCTTGATGAATGAACGTCTCCCTCAGATCAGATGAACTCAGCTCTAACTCCTCCAGCGACAAACCAACACGCCTCCGTCATGTGTGTGTGGAGGATGCTTCTCCGCCCGAGCTCATTTCTGAAGGCATGGGAAGCATTTAAAGGGGGTTTGGATGTCAAGATAAAGAAAAGATGGAGTGGGGGGGGGGGGACTCCTAACACCTCACTTCATATCCCTCCATCTCTTTGTGCGGTAATCCTGCCCTGCAGCGTCCAGGCTCCGCTCAACGCCGGCACATTCTCAAAGGGCCGCGGCGTTAGCTGTGCTAGCGTTTCACGTCTCCGCTTAATCCCATTCTGGTGCTTTGTTGTAGCCGGAGAACTGATAAAGGAGTTTAATCGCCATAGCCTGGTGTCAGTGGTTGACGTTGAATGGCGATACAGTAGAGGACCTCGCCATTGATCGGTACAGACCCACACACACACAAACAAACACACAGGTGGATTCAAACTGCCTTTGTTTCCTTCAGGAAGCTGATGTTGATGTCGGCCATTAATCTTCCCCTCGGCCCTTCGGATAAGCTCAGGCCTGTGAGGTCAGCAGGTTCATGCTGCTCCTCCCAGGTGGCTCAATGTGGGAATTTGACAAGTCTGACCTTCTCCTCCATTTGCACTCGTCTTGCACCGGAGAAATAAAAAAAATCTCCACTTCTTAAAAACCCTCAAATTGAAAGGCAGGGTTTGTCGTCGGCTAAAAGTCTGGCAAACGGGAAAGATCGGTGAGTTTGATCGCAGCTCGTGTTTTTGAACGAGCTGCTCAATAATCCGGAAATATCCATTCACGTATTCTCTCTTTTTTAAATCAGGCCGGGTCGATAACAGCCAGGTGAACGTGAGGCGGAGTCCGCTGCAGCTCTGATTGTTCTGATGGGATTCATGTCGACTGTCTCTTCCTCAGTGTCGGGACGCTGACAGCAGGAGGTCAAACTGCAGAGGTCAAACATTCACATCACTGAGGAGCCGACACACCTTTATACACAATATACATTTATATAAGTGTCAGTTCTCTGTGTCTCAATAATCAGGTCAGACTGGATTATGAAGAATTTATGTTTCTATTCCATGTGAACATCTTCTACTTTACTTTATTTTGTGCGACTTACTGTTTTTACTCTTCTTTAGTTTAGAGGAAAATATATATATTTTTAAATAAACAGACATTACTTTATAGATAAAAATAAGGCAGAAACTAACAATAATTTTCTCTGAAATGGATGTTTTCACACGCTGTTTGTTTGATGTTTGTTTGTTTGTTTGTGTGTTTGTTTGTTTGTTTGACAGCCGGATTACGCAAAAACTACAGAACTGTTTTTAAAAAATGTGGTGACAGGATGGAACCTGAGCCGAGACGGAACCCACTAAATCTTCCAGTAGATTAATCAGAGACATTTGCACTGATTTATGAGCGTGTGCAATTTGGTGCAGCTTGATTGAATGCAACACATTCCAGTTTTCTTTATTGATTATATTCTAGTTATTTTTTGGGGATTAACCATTACATTTATCAGGCACCACCACCACATACAACTTATTGAAATGACTGAAATCCAATGTATTTAGTCTAAAGTGGTCCTGACTGAATTGCTTGTGTATGTAGATTTGAATGGGACCTTTCAAACATTAGTTACTGCAGGTCAAAGTATTTTATAATTAAAAATATTCATTATGAAAAGCAGCAGTAACAACACTTTACATGTATCCTGATGGGATTCATTACTTCTCTGTGTGTGTCTGAGTTAATAATGCTGATCGATTAAATGTTCGCCCGCGTTTCTAAATGTTAACTTCAAAATGGCCGTGTGGAGATGAGTGTGTAGTTGCTGGTTAGTGTGTGTGTGTGTGGGGGGGGGGGGGGTCAAAGGTGAAGAGGCTTCTGGAGTGTCCCCCTCCGACACTGTGCCGAAAACACCTCCCTGAGTGCCTGAGAATTAAAAGAAGCTCCTCACACACACGATTAAACACGTCTTTAACAGCGGAGGGTCAGAGGAACGCGTGAAGTGTCGTTTCCACCTCGCTGAGCTCCTCAACAGGGCCAAGGTCACAGGTCAAAGTCAATGTGTTTTACTCACAGGAGGAAAAGGCTCCGAGTGTTTTGCTGCTGTTCCCCACTTTCCCCCCCTCTCTACACTTCCAGATGATCATTTTAATGCTGATCCACTTATACACATAAAAACAAGATTGTACAGAATGATATGATGCTTCATTACAGATTAAAAGCCTCAGTATCAGTTTGGCTGATGCAGTTCTGCAAAGACGTGCAGGGATTTAAAGTCTGTGTAGTAATGTGAATGATTTCCTTGTGATTAAAACCTTCTGTAAGACTCTATGGACCAACTGGGCTCCATCGATATCTGCTTCATCTTTGTTCAAATAATGTTTATCAATGTGAAATCAAGTGTTTGGGTTTTAAGTGTTTTGAGTAATTAGACCTCTCAGCTCAGTGAGGTTGTGATAATGTGTTTGAAAATAAACTCCTAATAAAAGAAACAGCAGGTTCATTATAATAACAATAACAAACGGGAAAAACTGGAAAAAAACACAGTGACAGACCAGAGGTTTGCAGGATTATAATAAAATTAAGGATCAGGTGATTATAATAAAATTCGCTCCACTCAGCAAGATCCAGAATATAAAGTACATATATATATATATATATAGACTTTTAAATACTTAAAGGACAGTTTACTGGTAGGATTTTTTATTTATGCATTGTTTATATATTATTAATTTTTATATTTTCTATCTTTACAATTAAAAATTACAATTTGCTTTTGGTTACAACAGAGTACTTTTAAATGAAGGTATTTCTGTTTCAATTTAAGTAAAAAGAGTATTTGCCCCCCCCCCCCCTATACCGAGGGTCCTGAAAGTCATGTGAGTCATCAGGTCACATGACACTTGTGTGAGGAATCAGAGCCTCAATGGGTAAAAGTTAGAACTAGGTACGTTGTAGCACTAGCGGGCCCGAGCACCTGCACGTTGAAGTCTGTTGCGGTCGGGGGAGAGAGCGAACAATGACCAAGCACACTTCTCCGCGTTGGTTGCGTTTTCCTCTTTGTGGCAAGGATAAACGCTTCACTTCCTGTTGCCACCAGGGGGCGCTGTGATTTCAAGTCATAATTTCTGTGTAGATGTCATCAGGCCGGGACTCTAGTCTTACATGTCTAGTTTGGACTCGATTGGACAATATTTGTCCGAGATACAGAACAACGTGTTTTGATGGAGTTTTTATGACCACTGAGCGTTGTGGGGTATTCAGCTGCAACATGACACTTCACCACTAGGCGTCACTAAATTCTACACACTGAACCTTTAAAGACAGTACATAAAACATCTAGCCCCTTGGGTCGGCTGTGTGGATGCAGTCTTAAAGTGGATTTGATAAAGTGGCAGATTCAGTCACTTTTTTAACTTTGTTTAATGTTGCAAGGTGAATTTTTTTCCGTATATTTAGGGGATTGATTTCTATGAGCATGTGCACATTGGTGCAGCTTGATTAAATTGAAGGAGACTGTGGATTCACTTTAAAATGATGTGTCAGGACAAAGTAGAGCTGAAATTGAAAGTTGCCGTCACTTTCAATTAATCTGTTGATAATTTCTCCAAATTAATCTTTAGAGAAACTCTTAAGATAAAAATTGTCCTTCTCAAAGAATCAAAGTGACGTCTTCAAATTGCTTGTTCTATCCGACCAACACTTAAAAACCCAAACGTATAAAAGGTTAATCTGGTGAAATTAAGATAAGATACAGAGACATTAATATACATTTTTATTATCCCACACACATGCACACACAGAGCAGTGAGCAGTCATGTACGGCGCCCGGGGAGCAGATGTTGGGGGAGTAAGGTGCCTTGCTCAGGGGCACTAGACAGGGTAGGGAGAATCCTCTTGGATTTTTGGACAGATCAATCCAGGTTCGTCTTTTTGTTGTTTCTCCGTGGAGACGAACCAGAGACGAACCAGAGACCTTTTCTGCCCATAGTCCAAGTTTCTGCCACTAGTCCACCGACTCTCCTTAAAACCCAGAAGCCGTGAATCCTCACACGTGAGAAGCTGGAACCTCCACCTTCATTTTACAGATGACCTAAATGACTAATCAATTAAAGATGGTTGATTTCCTGTTCATCAGCCGATCAATCCATCAACCAGTGACCTCCCTTTTCCACTGACCTGAGGTCTGCGGATTTAAAGGTGAGAGAGAGAGTTTCCTGCTGAGGAGGAAGGTAAAGCACCGGAGCCCATCTGCAGCCCTGGTGTGCGTGGGCGGCGAGAGTCTGGCCGGGGAAGGAACGCCAGCACACGCTGCTGGGAGGAGGACACACACACCGACTCCCCAGCACCACCTGTCTCACTCGGGTAACTGATGAGCGCGAGCTGGGCGGCGGCGTGTGCTCTCATTCATCTGCAGAGGAGATGAGTAAGCACATTCACCTGTGGTGTTGTCCTCAAGTGCTAATTACGCGGTCAATTTTCTGCAACAGAGGACAGAGTGTGTGAACGTGTCCCAGACAGATTTATTATGTTCACATGAATATGGAGGAGAAATCTCAATTTAACCCATCTGGTGTCAGAGGGAGATGCTGTTGCTTCTGCTCGTTTGTCTGGTTTAATCGGTCGTGTGCTTGTGTTTGTGTTTGTGGAGGTTGTTCCTGCCGCTGCCCACTGGGGCTTGGCAGGGGGACGCTGCCGCTGACAGCCCCCCCGAGCAGCAGAGTGCCGCATGCAGAGCAGAGCGGTCGTGACGAAGCCCTCCGGAGCCGGCTCATGACACCAGATCCAAAAACAGCTCCAGTCCCTGAGGCCTTGATCCCTGACCCCTGACCTCCTGCTTAACCCTCAAACCATCTGTTGTCATTGGTCAAATCAGCAGCTTTTAGCTCCTCCCTGGTTGACGCTGGCGTTAAAAGCAAATTAAAAGACAGCGAACGGCACAGAAATGATCATAAGCTGCAGAGATATCAACCCTTTGTGCAGAGCTGGTATCGACTGAACCCACCGGACCAGTTAGACCAGTAACAGGCTGAGTGAAGGAAACACATGGTCTGAATAAATCTTTAAATTTGATTTGGATTTGAAGGGGGCTCATGCTGTTAAACACCTGAAAAGCCAATGACCATAGTAGATGCTTCTGATGTCTGGACATTAAGTCAAAAAGCGATCAGACAAGAAGAAGCTGGTAAATCAGACAAATGGTCAATAGGCGAGATGCTGGCTCCTCCCTCAGTGCATCAGAAAACACAGAGCAGTTATAGAAACTGAACTGAGAAGTACTTTCCTGTTCCCTGTGATGTTTACAACTGACCGTCTGGGTTAGGCTGTTGCTCTTCACCTTTTCCTCCTTCATACAAACACATCGGACTAACCTGGGGTCTGTTTAAATCACATATTGATCCTCGGACTCAGTGATAGTTGTCTACAGGAAGAACTCCACCTGTCAACTCCCCCCCCCCCCCCCATGGTGAAACCAGTCCACATGTGTCAAACACTGTGGAGGAGATTCATCATTCATTCAAAGTCATTGTGCTAAAGAGGGTTAAGCTCCTTCCAGGGCCTGAGACACACACACACACACACACACACACGCACACCTGCATGTTTTACACACAGACACTTCAACACATCAGGAGGAGAACCGGCCTTCTGCAGATTGCTGACTAATCCTCAGAGAAGGTTTTCTCCCTGTCCGCTTGTTCTTCGCTCGGTTGGTTTGTCAGCAGCATTACACAAAAACTACTGGATAGATTTCCCTGAAAGTTGGTGGAAGGATGCATTGTGGGTCAGGGAATAACAGATTAAAGTAAACTGAGGATCTGGACCAAGCAGCAGATCTTTAAAAAACATATTTATAGACAGTGCAGGTGTTAAATGATGAAGACACACAGAAAAGAGCTGGATTGAAGTTAAAGGGAATGTTCTCCGGTCTTGATTGGATTACACAATAAACCTACTGAATGGATCTTCATGAAACTTGATGACTGGATGAGACATGAGCCCAGAAGGAACCCATTCAATTTTGGAGCTGGAGAAAAGGGCGAACCCAGGAATTTACAATCTAATCCAAGAGTTAGTTCCAGTGTTTCCCTTTCTTCCCCTTTTCTTGTGTTGCTGCCACAGAGAGGGATCCCTCACATGTGGCTCTCTCTGAGGTTTCTACATATTTTTACCTGTGAAAAGGGTTTTTAGTAGTTTTTCCTTACTCTTGTTGAGGGTTAAGGACAGAGGATGTCACACAATGTTAAAGCCCCATGAGACGAATTGTTATTTGTGAATGTGGGCTATACAAATAAAACTTGATTTATTGATTGATTGACTTTTCCAGATCCCAGCATCAACATAGAGAGAACACTGTTGTTGATGCTGATAGGAACTATCTGGTAAATAACATGCAACTGGGTGTTATTGGGGGTCAAAAGGTAACAATGGAGCAAGATGGAGCAAAATTGAAGAAGATGGTTAGTGTAAGTGAAATAATTGAAGAATCGCTTCACTTTTCTGGGTTAAATATTACCCAGAGACAGCGAGGAGGTAATACAGCAATTACTGGAAGGGTCTTTAATACCAGGACACTAATTATACTCACCATCTGCAAAATATCGCGAAGCGGCAACTCCCAGGACGGCCGTGTTGTTACGCTTTCATCATGATCACACTTTTCCTCGGGAGGAAACGCTTCCGTCCAACCTGGGACCAACACAAGTCTGCGGGTGTGGGTGTGTAACGGTGAGAGTGTTATCTCGTTAGAGGTCACAGCAGCATGGAATTAGTTCTGTACACGTGTTTCAAGTCGTCTGAAGAACACGATTGAAAGCAAAACTAATTGAAGAGGGATTTACACGGCGATAAAATCATAAAACAGGTTCAAACGTGGAGACGAACAACACATGTACACACAAAAACTCACACATTTGGCAACGTGGAAGAAGATTGTGTTTCTGCAAACCTCAAATGAGCAGGCAGGCGGCTCTGGGCTCTGGGTGCGTAAACACGGATTCCTCCAGCGCCGGGTTTGGAAGGAGCTCTGGGAATCGGAAGGAGACATCTGTCTTGTGACCTATGAAATCTGTCAGCTTGATAAACTGGAAGCATGACAGACATGTAATCAGGAGCCGGACCAGCTTCGTAAACCAGGAGCAGCAACTGGAGACGATGGAATCAGGAGGATTTTAATGGGTTTTAATAAAGAAAACATGATACAAATAGATCTTTACAGAAATTGAACTTTCTTGCTGAGAGTTTAAAGAGAATATCCCTCACTTCTGTCTCAGTATGGAGGTGATGCAACAGGAGTATATATGCTGGGTAAGCTTAGCTAAAAAAAAGCAGAGAAAAAAAAGACAGAGTTGCTTTTCCCAGAGATCCACTTTCCAGTATCTCTTTAACTTTATCCTCCACATTTGGACTTTTTTAGATTTTTTACAATCTAGACCTTTTAACTTTACTCCGACATTTGGACTTAAATCCTGACGTGTCTTATTTATTCGCATTTCAATGCAATTCACAACATTTCACCTCTTTTCTCATCATTTAAACTTTATTCTCGACATTTTGACTTCATTTCATCAACATTTTAATTCTGGTTTCTAAACATTTACACTTCATTCTGAAAATGCCTCAAAAAAATCTTCCTCTGATTTTATTTCCATTTTGTTATTGACATTTAAACTAAATTCTCAACATTCAAACTTTATCCTCGGGATGCAAAAAAACGTCTTCTTTTTAAGTTTTGTTTTCAACATTTTGACTTTATTCTGGACATCTGAACTTTACTCTCAACAGTTCAGCTTTATTTTTGAAATGCAAAAAAAAAAAAAAGTCCTTTATTTCAACTTTATTGTTAACATTTCAACTTTAATTTCAAACGTCAAAAGGATATTTGTATTGTGCCTAAACACTCGTCCATTTAATCAGTGGAACAGTAAACGATCTGGACCCTCTCGTGACCTGGAGCCACCTGATGCATCAGTCCTCCTATCAAACGCCTTCTGTCAGTCTTCAGGAGAGATTTTTCCCGACTGTATCACGAAGCTCCTCAGACGAGTGACTCACCCTGAAACGTGGTGTAATCATCATTGATTCCCTTTGTTCTTGTTTTGTCTAATCACCTTAATTGCTGAAATATTCTTTTAGAGAGCAGATAATCACAACCGTAATAACCGCAATGCTTCTGCTAATCCTTCTCTACAGCTACTGCAAAAAAAAAAAAAAATCTTCTTTTTTCTTTCATTTCTGTTCAATCTAAAATTAATTACTGTTACTTCAAAGAAACCGTCTCAGTCTATAAACAGGAAATGTAATTAGACACTAATGAAGAAGACTGTGCTGCCTTCATTCCTCCACAGTGATACTACAGGCTTACGTCACATCATTTCACTTGCTTTTCAAACCCCCCCCCGGGGAGATGATCAGCCCGTCTCTGGGTGAGGCTTACCACCCCCCCCCGCCCCCCTCCCTCCCTCCCCTCCCCCTTTGGGTGAGATGAGACGTGCAGGGGGGAGAGGGAGGGGAGAGCTGCACTTAATGACAAGTGTAGGAGAGCTCAGGCTGTCGAGAAAACCCGACTTCAAAGAGGCGAAGGAGGAGAGAGAGAGAGGAGAGAGAGAGAGAGAGAGAGAGAGAGAGAGAGACACACAGAGAGAGAGAGAGAGAGAGAGAGAGAGAGAGAGAGAGAGAGAGAGAGAGAGAGACACAGAGAGAGAGAGAGAGAGACGGCAAACATGTCGGAGCAGAGAGCAGAATAGAGAGGACCGGGATTCAAACTGGAGACAAACACCCTGAGACAGTGTCGCTTCGTAAACACCTGGGCGATCAACACTGTACACGGACCTGTCCAACATTCTGTTTGCAACAGGCCCCCCCCCACTGTACTCTGATTGATAATAATGACAGTGGCCCCCCCCCGGCTGTTTGAAACAACCTGCATGATGATGATGTGCACCACGCACAAGTGATCAAAGCAGCAACATATTAAACGTGAAGATTAGTGTTTTGAAATGAGAACGAGAGAGAGAGAGAGAGAGAGAGAGAGAGAGAGAGAGAGAGAGAGAGAGAGAGAGAGAGAGAGAGAGAGAGAGAGAGAGATGCATCCTGGAGAAACGAGTCTGGCTTCACCACAGGAACAGTAAACGAGCAAATGAATGTATATCAGGCGTTTTACAGAAATAGAGCCTCCTTCGAAGGCCCAGCTGAAGTAAAGCGTGCCCACGGCCCCCCCCCCCCCACCCAGCTGTATGGGACCGGCCTGTTGGACTGGGAGATGCTCTGGGCCGGGTCAGAGTCCATTCAGAGGACGACTGCCAGGGCCGGGGGATAATGAGGCCTGGGATGAGACGCCTGTGAAGAGGGATTGGAGGAATCTGCAGCAGACGGTTGGCAGGATCCTGTCGTCTGAGCCGGGCTCGTACGCCAACGACACCGGAGGACGACTCTTCCAGGCGATTGTGGGAAAGGAAGAAAGGACAAAAAAAAACCCACCCACGTCTCACGACAAGAAAACCTTCGCCTCCAGAAACACGCTGATTCCCCCATGAGGCCCGGCTCCCACCAGAAGAGACAGGAAGCGTCAGTCAGGGAGACGTGAGTGGGATGAGAGGACGAGCCAACAGAGGAGAGGAGTCGACAGCACTGAACAAACTGGATCCTGTCGGGATCAGAGAGGAGGCGGAGCCCTGCCCTGGTTTCTGCTGTTTCTCAAACACAGACAAACCCAACTTTAATCTGTTGTCAGCGGGAAGTCGGAAGGTGCAGATTAAAAACAACTTTAGAATGGAGGCTGAGATTCATAGAAGGGGGTAAAAAATAAATACGATAAAATACACATACACCTCCTTAAATATTTGAAATGGAATATACTTAGATGAATAGTAGAGCTCAGCCAATATGGATACTTGGGGGCTGATGATGACACTGATAAATGTATAAACGCTTATGACAAACAAATGTAATTGTAAGTGGATATGTACAGCTTTACCATAAACCTTATTATACATAACTACAATTTAAAACAAATATAAAGCACTTGAATATGAAGACTTTTGTTTATGCTGCTAAATAAATGTTTTTTCATATTGACACATTGATAGAAATAAACACAGACACCAATATGTGTGTAAACGGCTCACATCCACTGATATTATCGTTCGGTATATTTGATTCATTTCTGCAAACGTCCCTTCTCTGTAGGAACAAGTGACCCAGACACATTGTTTATTCTTTGCTTTACTTGGTAGATATGTGCCTCTTTAAGATTGTGTATTTTTGTGCCTGTTTTGCATTTTGTGGTTGTTCTGAGTCAATGTTTCGTTATTTGTATCCTTGCCGTCTCCATATTTATGTTTTTGTATCTTATTACGCTTGTTTCACTTCCCAACCCTTCTTACCTGAGTTCTTTTGCTAACGAGCCAACTTGCCCCATGTACCTCTACCAGGGCTGTTGTGGGTCTGTCCCCCCCCCCCCCCCCACACACACACACACACACTCTGGCCGTGGAGCAAAGCCAACGCTCAGTCGAACACAAACCTCCACCGGGGCCCAGCAGTCCCCTAATGAAACCACATTTACATCCACGGCACCGTACACACACATAAACATCAGCCCCTTAAACATGCCTGTTTTTTCATCCATATTCATGATGTATTCCGTATATATAATGTAAAGGAAAATGTAAAAAAAAAAAAAAAAAGAAGAAAAATCCCTATTCCACAATTTAACGAAAGGGGAAACAATTTCTTCTTTTCTTGGAAATTAGTTGGATGTTTTTTGTGTAATCCTGCTGACGAACAAACGAACACAGATGAAAACACAACATGTCCTCCGATGTCCCCTGACAGACATCTGTGTGTGAAAGGTGGGGGGGGGGTCTCATATATCAACAGTCACTCCCCAGAATCCTCTTCCCCACCTTGAAGTCCAGACACTTTTCAGTACTGCTGCCGTTCATTACCCTCTCTCATCCATCGTTCCCCCTTGAACCAAAGGGAATGATTAACAAGGCCCTGATTGGCTGGAGAGTTTCTGGTTCTGCAGTCGGCCCCGGACTTCAATCAGCCTCTAATTGAAAAGTTATAATGAGCAAGAGCCGAGCTCGACTCCGACTCCACGTCGGGTTCGTCTCCCGGAAAACAAAGCGAACACGCGGCCGTTTGAATTCTCACACAAACACAACCCCGGAAAAAACCTGATCATTGTGATATTACATCAAACTTCAGCTGTAGTGACATCACATCCTGATTGGATGCAAATCGAATGCACGCGAGCAGTTTGTACTTTTCATTTTTGGCTGCGTGGGTAATTAGTTGCAGTCCAGAGGAGTCACAGAGGAAATGGAGGAAAAACAATGCATACATATTGCATTAGGGAGCAGACGGCCGGGGAGGAGCATCATTAATCAAAGATCCATAAACACGGCTCATAATGTTAATCCAGTGCTTCTCTTCAAAGCTGCGGACACTTGTAATGAGCAACGCGTTCCCGCAAAGCATTTCTACAAAGTGGAGAAAGAGGCGAAGCCAAAACACGTGTTAAATTATGAATTAGCCGGTGGGAGAAAAAAGGAGGCTAGTGGAGCTAACACCTTTTCCCTCTGCTTATTTGAAGCATGAATTCTTCAATCCCTGATGTGATGAGTAGTATCAGCTCGCACGCTTTTATTTTCACCTCGGGGGGGGGGGGGGGGGGGGGATCTGTTAGTATTCCTCATACAGCACGTCGGAGAGCCTGGGCTTTGATATGCATATATATATATTTCTATAAAAAAGCTAAGGCTTCAAGATATGTACGTATATGACAGCTATATATAGATAGACATATATGTGTGCATGTATGAATGAGAATGTATATTTTTGATGTTTCTCGCTGTCGAGGGGCTGGAGACGAACGCCGGCCTCCTTCCTGTGACATCACAGCGACACAGGAGACAGACGATCCCTCGCCAGCGGCCCGTAGCGCCTCAAATTAATTTCCCAATGATCACCTGCAGGTATCAACCACTTCTGTTTTCCCCTCAGTAGATCTATAATGCAAACACTCTGCGAAGACAGCAGGTGTGTGTGTCTGTGTGTGTGTGTGTGTGTGTGTGTGTGTGTGTGTGTGTGTGTGTGTGTGTGTGTGTGTGTGTGTGTGTGTGTGTGTGTGTGTGTGAGAGAGAGAGAGATGCACACTCCAGTCGAGAAAACTATTGCTTGTTGAAAAATGATCGCCCCTGAGCGCTGAGGGAGAGAAAAAACAGGAAGAGAGATGATGAGTGTTTGTGTGTGTGTGTGTTTGTGTGTGTGTGCGTGTGTGTGTGTTTGTGTGTGTGTGTGTTTGTGTGTGTGTGTGTGTTTGTGTGTTTGTGTGTGTGTGTAGAGACAGAGGTTGACAACAAGTCGACCTCATAGCAGAAGTCAAAATGTTAAAAGCTAATAAGATGCACTAGTTGATCTTGAGAAAGTTAAACCAATGATCAACACTCTCAGCATCCCTCTCCTCTTCTGTGTGAACCAACATAACGTAAACTCACTCAGACTTAGATGCACAGTGACAGTTTTGTACTGGAGTGCCGTTTGTCCCAATAGGATCGAACACACAGATCCTGAACAAAAGCAAAATGAAGTCATTCCGTATTCTCGCTCATCTTCCAAATGACAGAGTGGAGATCTGATGATTTCCAGAGCAAATCATCTCCAGCATTGGGTTGGCGTCTGGCTGCAGAGGACGGAAAGGAAAGAAAAAAAATCAGAAAACGAGCAAGAGGAAGCAGCAAATTCAAACCATCATAAGTCCAAATGAATCTATTACCATAATTCTCACAGCTATTCAGTCTTTCCATATCTCTGCTCGACGCTCGCAGCCTCCCCAACCCGTCTCCATTACACTTGTCAGCCGGCGAGCCGAGCAGAACCAGGAAGGGAGAGAACAGCGGTCGTAATGAGGGAGACGATAAGGAGCAGAGGACGGAGACATGGCAGTGATGGAGTGAGGAGATCCAAACGGCCTGAAACAAACCGTCTTCTCTCTCACGCTCCGGGATCGTGACCAGAGAATCGGCAGCGTTTAACGGAGGAATAGACAATTAGAGTGTTTCTCATCTTTTCGAGTATTTTCCTGTCGTTGTCCGGAGCGATGCTGAACGCTGCCCTCTACATCATTTAGAGCAGGGGTTTTCAACTGGTTTTGTCCCAGGGACCACCATTCTGACTAGAAAGTAATCCGCGGCCCACTGATGTGCCTACGCACGCGCGTGCCTAAGGAAGTTTTAACATTTGGTTTTCCATGTTGATTTTATTTAAAAACCTCAAACAAATCTAGAAAAATCTGTGAAAAAGCAACAAAAACGGTTGATTTTCAGTCCTTAAGAATTGAAAACAAAATTAAAATTTTGTAGTTTTCAGTTTGTAGTTGTACTGCATCTCTGAACCATATGCACATCAATAGATAACGTTCATGACTTCAATGTACAGACATGTAGCTGACATGTTGAGAGAACGTTAAAGTAACGGTGATCAATAACAATCAACATAAACTGGGGCTACAACTGAAGAGGGAAGATGACAAAGTATTGCAGAATATGTCACAAATGAATATCATACAATATCACACAAACAATTGAGGCCTACTTAAGTTTAACCTCATGATCACCAGCACCTTTATATTATTTTAGACATATTTTTATTATTTTAGATATTTTTCACGATATTCAAGAGTAATCTGGAAATGTGTTGAAATATCAAAGTGAATTTTGCGGACCCCCTGCAATGCCGTCACGGACCACCAGGGGGCCGCGGACCCCCGGTTGAAAACCCCTGATTTAGAGGGAGCTATGAATTAAACATGGCCACTCTCCACACACTGGTGGAGATGGGACGAAGTTCAGAAACATCGCCGACACTTGTTTTCACGTGTTATCCGATTCAGATCGCGGGTGGAGGATGGTTTGATGCGATGAGTGATTAACTGGGAGGTGGAATGAACCTCGCCGCTGTTAATTCTCTCCGGAGTGTTATTGCCTCGGGCTGGAATTATTCAGTTCCCTTCTATTCTCTGGCTGCCTCCCTGTTCCAGTGGGTTCTCTGTCTCTTCATGCCTGCTCTCCTGGGCTCAGACGCTCTGAACCTCTCAGCGAGTCGCCTGCAGCAGGTGGAGCCTCCGTCCGCCACAGGTCACCGCTCCTCGCTCCGTCCACCTGCTGCCTGTCTGGCGGCCTTCAAGCTTCCACAAACAGGAAGCAGCCAGAGCAAAGAGTGTCGTCCAGGTCGAGTGTCAGCGACTGAACTTTTGCAGACTTTTAAAATGCCGCCTGCATAATCAGCTCAAGTAAATAATAAACCAACCTCCAGACCTGCGCCAAGGCCCAACAGTCCCCTCATGAAACCACATCTCAAGTCACTAAATCTGGATTTTTTTATTTGGATCTGCACCAAGTTGCTCACAGTCACAAATATCAGTCCACTGAATATGTCTGACTCCAAGATCCATGAATAATTCTCTAAAGGAAACAAGGAAAATGTTAAAAAAACACTCTCAAAGAGGAGTAAGAAAATGTTCAATGCATTCTTCCCAGTTCTACACCTCATCCCTGCCCTATGTTTTGTGGTAATCCATCCAATAGTTTGCCAATAATCCTGCTAAACAATTAAAAGTAGTGGATTAATGTGATAAGAGGATGAAATCAAAGTCAATGATTTAGCAGAAACTGGGTGAAACTAACGATAAAAGATCAAAACATATTTGTGTGGACAGACGCAGAAGAATGAAGAAACCTCAGAGATTTTAAAATCTGATTCTGTCCTTCAGTGGTAAGTGGGGCCCGGAGTGATGGTTTTTTTTTAGTGCCACTTAAGTCTCGATGTTTCTAGAAGAGGTTCGACTCATCAATACAAGTCAGAGTGGTGGGTGAAGAGCGTGGCTCAAAGGACCCAGAGCCCGAGATGAAGAGCGGCTCCTCGAGGACCGTGATGAGCAGAAATGGTTTGTGTACCGTAAATGTCAAGAGCGCTGAAGAGCCGACCACTTGTGTGTTTTACCCTGTGACAGCCCTGAGCCTGCATGGCTGCAGCCCACTCACTTCTTTAAGTCAACCAGAAAACACAGTGAGGGCTGCCGAGGAAAGAAGAGGAACCGGGTTCAACCAGAACAGAGCTGATCAACTGCTTCTAGACATGCACTGAAGAATCCTGAACTTTCCCAGAGGGGCTGTGTGTGAGAATGGAAATGTCTGCGTCAGGATCTCTGGACAACTTTTCTAAGATTAAGATACATTTATTTGTCCCAAATACAAGGAGGGAAATTTAACCTCTGCTTTTAACCCATCTGGTGCAGGACACACAGAGCAGTGGGCCCGGGGAGCAGATGTTGGGGGAGTAAGGTGCCTTGCTCAGGGGCACTAGACAGGGTAGGGAGAATCCTCTTGGATTTTTGGACAGATCAATCCAGGTTCGTCTTTTTGTTGTTTCTCCGTGGAGTCGAACCAGAGACCTTTTCTGCCCATAGTCCAAGTTTCTGCCACTAGTCCACCGCCTCTCCCATATCTTATCCCTCTTATAGAATATCCAAACAAGCTCATGTCAGAATAAAGCAGGAAAATTCACAGCGAGTCAGTCGGCGCCCTGATGACGTTTGAAACGCTCGCTGATTAACCTTCAGATTCATGGATCCATTTCTGGCTTTCCTGTATTTCCTGTATTTCCTGTATTTCATCTCCGCCTGCAGCTTCTGAGGTAAAACAGGCTGTTTGTATTTTTTTTTTTGTGTGTGTGTTTTTGCAAAAGTTCACATTGTTGTGTTCAGCAAAATATCGACATTAAAATTCACCTCCTGCAGCCATAAAAAAAAAAAAAAAAACAACCTCTAAAACACACTGCACAGCTCTTTCCTCTTTGAGCCAATGACAGAGCCTGAAAGTCAAAGTTGATGTGCAGAACCCTCCAGGAACTGACTGATGCAATATTGATGGTCCGGAGCTAAATAATGGAATCTGACAGACGAAGACGATACAGAGCGGCTGCATCACCAGAGCGGCGACGCAGGGAAACGTCTTCTCTGGCGACGCGGTAATAAGAAAAAACGCCGTGTCGTCAATTAACCCTTCACGTGTTTCCCTCACATTCCCTAAAACTCCATCTGTCTGGTGGCAAAACTCTGTTTCAAGACGCCGCCCAGTTCTCTCCTCTTCTTCTTCTTTCTGTATTCCCTTTGCTTTTCCTGTCTCATCATCTGCTCAGCGGCGGCCGTGTCCCTGTCTCGCACAAAAACAAGTGTACAGTATCAGAGGAACTAAAATGGAGCCGAATGCCGTCCCGAGACGAAAGCCCCTAAATTGGCTTCCAGGCTGGAGAACAAGGGGGGGTGGGGGGTGGTCGGGGGGGGGGGTCTCGGTCTCCCTCCGCTGCCCCGGACAGCTGTGTGCGTTCCACAGGCCTCATTACGAGCCACTCTGTCTCGGCTCTCTCTTTCCTCTGCGCCTCACCCTCTATCTCTTCCTCATATTTTCTCCCCCTCTTCCTCTCTATCCCTGTGACTGCCCACCCCCTCTTTCCCCCCTCCCCTCGCAGGTCTGTCCAGGGCCCCTGAGTGGCAGGTAATTACCAGCCAGGTGACAGCAGCCTATTCCAAGAGTTGAGAGGTCATCAAGGTGTTTTTTTTTTTTCCCAGAGTTTTCCTGGACCTGCTGAAGTTCTCCCAGCCGGATTCTCCCTGTGAGGCGGCGACAGGCAGTGACAGCACAGGGCTGTTAGCTGAGTGGTTGTGTGTGTGTGGTGATGTCAGTGCTGCTCCCGTCCACATCCTCCGACGCCGTCTGTGACCATGTGACGGAGAGGCGGGCGGCGTGGGGGGGGAGAGGGCTTGTTTTTTTCCCCGTCTTAACCACTGTTATTACGCCGGTGGACGGGAGAGTAATTGCTCCGATTCGAGCACAATGCGAGGCTAGGGGGGAAAAACAGAGAGAACCAAGTGTGAAGAAGATGAGCGAAAAGCAAAACAAGAGGAAGAGGTGAGAGCGTTAAAAGTCACAGTGAAGTGAACAGCACAGGGAGGGGGGGGGGGGTGAAAAGTGGGCGAGCTGGACACTGACGGGTATAAAGAGACTCCGAGGATCTGGCTTTGGGTCGGACCACAACAACGGGACCAGACCTGTTGACATGAGTGTTGACTGAGTGATGGAGTTACACCATCGGGCTGCTGGCCGAGTGCTGGACTTTCCTTATAGTTCAAATTAATCGGTGCCGTTTCTATTCTATCATCAGGGATCATGTTAGAGGCAATGAAACCAACTTAGTGCCTTTGCTGCCAAATTGACCGGCTTTTTTCAAATAAGCATCAAAATGGACACAACTCGGCCACTTGTTCTGCAAGAGAGCGATCGGTTTTCAGTGTTTCACATTAGTTTCCTCGATATATCGCTTGTTTGCATTAAAGTGAACCTCGTAACATGACATTTTATAGATTTTTTGGGGGATATTTTCCTTTCTTTCTGCTCAATATTTGCATTCAAAATTAATATAAGACAAGATAAATAATCCTTTTATTGGTCCCACAATCGGGACATTTGCAATTTTCTGATGAAAAGTCCAATGTCCAATGTTTCTTGTGGCACAGGCTGCAACACAAGTGTAAGGGAATAATCATTTCACTGTAATTTAATTGTTAAGAGACATTAAAACTAAAAATGTTGCAAAAACAAGCCGACACAATCTTGTTTTGCCTTTAAACTTCAACTTTCCATCTACGCAGTGATTGTGCTTTAATAACTTTTCTATTCATAATATGATATGAGAAGTTTCTCCTTCTCTGCAGCTTCCTGTCTGAAGTGTGTTGCTAAGTGCCTGTAATTGTTGTCTGTGTGATCCGGTCAGGTTCCTGCAGGCTGCCACCCCTCATTCATCCCCTTCACAGAATTAACACATTAGAAAAGCATCCTGCAGCTACGTTCGCTGTTCAAAGCACCATTAGCCGCTCACTTAGCGTTAGCTTCCCGGCACTAATGGTTACACAGAGGAACAAAGGCGAGGAAGGAAGGGAGAGAGAAACGGGGATTTAAACTTTTAATGTGCGTTTCAAGGGACGTTGGGCTGGAGGGCGGCCGAATGGACTCAAACCCCCAACACCATCACAGAATCCCAGTCTCATCACAGACATGGATTTAAACAATCTAGTCTGCAACCAAACCTTTAAAATTACGATTATTTTTGGATTGGGGCCTCGTTAGGATATTTATGACCATAGTGTTGTTGCAGGCTTCTGTACTTCAGCCGATCATATAAGTGTTGTTGCTGGGGACAAATGGAATCGGACGTTTTTGGATGATTCTACACAATTTCCCGTTCTGTGCAGGAATCCAGCTTTTCAGGATCTGGGACCAAAGTAACACACTTACCTCAAACTGGTCGACCGAACATTAAACTTTGTATAAACTTCTGCACAGACTGAACCAGTGCATCATCCGCTGAGAAGAACCTCCCGGGGTAGAAGTGAAGTCACCACCAATCAGAGTGAAGCCACAGCGCCTGACACAGGGACGCCGCCGGGATATTTTCAGAACAACATGGACAAGTGGTGTCTCTTCCCCTTTTCTTGGCACACTGTTATTGCACACTTGGACCTCAGTTACATAAGAGCCAGTGGCCTTTATTTAGCCAGAGAAGGCTCTCATTTGAGGTGCAGTGTAAATGATGCACGGCCCCGGATGACGCACGTAGACACAAAAGCGGCGGAAAGGTTTCCCACCGCGGCCGCCACTTCGGGGATAAACAGCCGCCAGCGTGCCGGCAACATGGCTGAGTCACCGACAACCTCGGGTATGACGTCGGGCGCCTTCACTTAAAATCCAAGTAAGCTCTCATTTTAGATTCCTGGGTGCATAATTCAAGAATCGAGCAGTCAAGCATGAAAGCACAGCTCAGAGAAATGTTCTCTCGCTCGGTTATGAAGAATAAAAAAATCTCTCCCAGAGTTAAACATTGATGCTGAGGAGCCGAGGAGTCCTGCAGACACACAGGAGGGTGTGGTGGGAGTCCAGGCTTCCACAGACCAACACCACAGAACATTCTGGAAACTGCTGACTGACTTGTCCCCCCCCCCCCCCCCCCCCCCCGACCGCAACCACGCTGCCATGCAGAGCCGTCATTTACCAACAAGATGGTGACTCCTGCACCAGCTCAACCCTAATACTTACTCCCACACATGCTGACAGCGCTATTATCATCTCAAAATTACAGTACTCGTCCCGCTCCCTTCGCTCGATGAGTGAAAACAACTGGCAGCTCCAGCCTCCACTCTCTCTCTCTCTCTCTCTCTCTCTCTCTCTCTCTCTCCCTGGCTGCATCTGCATGGATCAACAACAGCAGGAGGAATAAGGACGTGGTCTTCATCGGGAAGCAGCCCTCCTCCTCCTGATTGATATGCACCAGCCGTCCTCATATAGGCTGCTACCTCGACTGCTGCTGCTGCACCGGAGGAGGCGAGCACAGAGCTGCAGCTCAGAGGCGCAGAGTGAAAAGCCCACAGCTCATTCTCTGATCTGGCTCCTCTGGTTGAGTCCCCGGGAAAACAGAAGAGAGCCGCTCTCTAGATTAAACCGACCTGCACATGAGAAAACGTTCATCTCGTGTAACCTGACAAAACTGACACGTCACTACAAGCCCATCTGTGTTTTATAGGTAACACGAGACCTCAAAAGGTTAAAAAACGGATTGTATTTGACGGCAGCATTTGATATGTGACATGAGGATGAGGATTCAGCCCCTGGAGGTGCAAGATGGAGAAATACAGTCGTTAAGGTGTTAGTGTGCAGGCTCTTATTTGGTTGTCTGCTGCTAAAGGTCACGGCGTTGCATGCTGAGCTCGGGTTAGCAGAGAGATTGAGACGTACACGTGGGGCGGCGAGCGGAGAAAGACATCACGGTTTGTTCCACTCATCCCGAGGACAAATGACGGCAGATTATCTCCTTTGTCCTCGTCCAGTAAACCGCTGCCGACAGAGGAGACGTCACCGACTGTAGATCGGCCTGAGCTGTGACTTCGCTCATTACCCGGAGACAAAAGAGGCTGTGACAGTTTACATAGACCACAGCAGATATGCGCCCTGTGCGCTAATCAACAACACCAAAACATCTCCTTAATGAAAAATCATTAACTTGATGCATTCGCTATTAACAGCCCCGATTAATTACATACAGAGCTAATGTCTCATAAATAATGGAGGGCAGGGTGGACGGATGAGAGGATGGATGGAGGCGCTCACTGTGGAGAATAAGGGGAGAGAGGTGGGGGGGGGGGCGAACAGATGGGATCTTGCTTTCGCTTGTTTTTGCTGCGTCAGTTCACGTTCGGGCTCCCGCTCGGACCACTACACTCCACTAATGGGGGTTTTGTGTCTGCAGTCCGGCAGTCGATGGCGACAACTCTGTTTAGGGAACAAATGAATCTGTCTGAACCGCTGCTCCGGCCAGCTGTTGACTGGAACCCGCTTCCACAGCCGCCGCAGAAAGACCCGAGGCCGAGGTCCGGTGTGGCGGATTCCATTAAACGTGCAAAGTGTCTGCACGAGCGCTCTGACATCTGCAGGAGGAGAAAGTGTTTCTGCGTCCTGGCAGCAGATGGTCGAAGCTTAGCTGGAATTTGTGTCTCTCTTGTTTGGCAGTTATACTCAAGTCACCCGGCGGAGGATGGGTTATGACGGAAAACACCTGGAATAAATACCTGGAGGTCTCTGGGAAAACCAAGAATGTAATTTGACAAAATGCTTTTAACATCCTCAAACAGCGGAATCAAAAAAAAATTCACAATGAAAACGCTTTTTAACATGCGTTGTCCCCTGAGGATTCATGCTGCTCACATCTTGCACCACCGTGAGGTTGACGTGTTGAAAGTGAAACATCTCGACAGCTACCGATGGCAATTCCAATTTCCTGTGGATTTCCAAGTTCCCCAGAGAATAAGTTTGCACGACCTTTCCTCTAATGCCACGAGAAGGTCAATGTTTTCATTTATTCTGTGAACATCTTTGGATGGATTACAGCTGAAGGTAATTGACTCTATACTCTGACTTCAATAATCATTTATCATCATCATTACTTTGGTGATCTCCGACTTCTCTTTCTTGATCCAGCACCAGGTTTATAATTTTTAGTTTTCTTGACATATTTCAATAACTGCTGGACTGATAAAGGTTACAAATCATTACGCTGCAAATGATAAATTGTAATACAAGCATTGATCTGTTGACCTTTGACCTGGCGCCATCATCAGGTCAAAATTGAACCTATTTATTATTTATGACCAAATACCTGCTAAACTAGTGACCTCACCCTGAGCTGCAGTGGTTCTGTGTGTTCGGTACAAATTACAGACTGTAAATAAAGATGGATTATGCGTCCTCACTTATTCCCACCGTCCACAAATGAAGCCAAAATATTGCGGGTACAAACGATGCCATATGGCACCAATGACATCATCAGGAGCCCGAGTAGTGATCATGTGGTGGAGCTGCTGATGACAAACCCGTTTGACCAATCATGACGTTTTATTTTATTCCTAACGCATCAAATAACTAATTCAGACTAAACAAACCGGAAAAATTAACACTTAAACATCAGTGTGATGAAAACAAGCTTAAGTGACACGAAAACCTCTTTGAGGAAAATGCATTTAACGTTGACTTTTCAATTTGGTCCATGTCCCATCTGTTAACATGGAGGTTTATGAACTTTACTGCACCCAGCCAGCAACTATTGATCAAACATTTTAATACAGAATAACTATAAATATATTCTTTGTGCAGCGAAAAATAAGCAGATGTATAATTTCGTTTTTTATTACTCCTCTGGTGGAAAAAATGAATATTTTTTAGGATTCTTGAAATACCATGAGAACAGCAGCAAGTGGTGTTTAACAGGGTTTTTATTTCTGTTCCTGCCACTCAAATATCACAACACACCAGAGCCACAAACTGGGGCTATAGTCAAAGCTGAACATTTGCCATCAGAGAGACTGAGCAACACAAAATGCTCCATGATTCATAAGAGGCAGCCGTGTCTAATACAGATTTACATCCATTTTTTAATGAGCAAAGCATCTCCCCTCTCCTCTCCCTCCTCCTCCTCCTCTCCCTCCTCCTCCTCCTCCTCAGACGCAGATATGTGTCTTCTCCCCGATTCCTTTTTCTTTCTTTCCCGACTTCTCCTCCCTCGCTCGTTTTGTACTTCCCTCTGTGCAGCAGCAGAAAATGAGAAATGCCACCACTTCACATATCTATGAGTGTATCTTAAAAAAATAAAAAAATAAAAAAGGCTCCCAGGGCTTTCTTACTAGTTCAAAGTGATTCTTTTGATACACTGCAGAACAATTTCATGCCCAATTCATTTATTCCCCCGCTACTTTAATTGTGAGCTATTTCCAGATCCACTGTAAATTTTGCACCATCTAATATCGTTAGCGTTTTGGTTCGGATTCTTCAAGTCGAGTTTCTCCAACTTCCTGCTCGGTGAGGACTTTATTCCATACCCTCAATTACTGTACAGCTGTTCAATTTATACTTTTTTCCTACTGAAGAAGAGGCTGGAACTATAAAACACTGAGTCCTCATGAAGTAATGAGCCTTCACTTGACTTATGTCTCTGTCAGTTTGTCTCGTTCTCTGTGAATCCAATGAGCTAAACATCCCTTTCAGTGTTTTATGATACGACATAATTTGAAATTCAGATTTCACAACATGAGCAAAAGCTGCAAACCTTTCCTCCGTCGACCAATCACAGCCCAGAGCCGTCACATCCCCCTTTCCTCTCATCCTAACCCCATAACTGCCACTTTGCTCCACACTCAACATATTATCCCATGATGCACTGGTGGAAGTCGCGGGCTCGTCCACCACGAGGCCACATCCGACCCTGGAACAGAGCCGCCAGTCAGCCTCTATCTGCAGCGCTGGCGTCCACATGAAAGCGGCGGTGGAGTGTAAATACAAAGCAACTTCTGTTTTCGCTGGGATGGAAGTAAAGATTTAGCTCTTTTGTGGAGCGCAGAGCTGTAAAATAAAAGAGCGATGCCACAAGACCGGAACTCTGCCACTGACGAGGTTTTTTGAAATCTAAGCGACGATTGTGTTTCAACTGGGATAAAAAAAAAGAGTTGTTCATCCTCTGGAAACGGCAGCTCGCACACGGAGCATTTGAGGTCATGAATCATGGGGAATACAGATTGTTATCATCATTTTGTGCTTATTTCGGGGCCAGTTTTGCTTTTAATAAGAAGTTGATTGACAGAAAATAGAAAACGATGACAGGTATGGAGGGTTTTTATAAATAAGAGTGTTGTGGTTTTGGAGCCGAGAGCAGAAATCGAAATAGTTCTGCTGACAGACTCTTTGCTGTACCTCAACAGATTGTGTATTTTAAGCTTATTTTTTTCAAACACACCCACAATAACTAAAGCTGCTTTCTGACATGCACTGAACTCCAGATAATCTCCTGAAATTATCCCGTGGGGCCGTATGTGTGAATGCAAACGTCCTCCCAACAATCTACAGAGTTTCTGCTGTCAACCCCAGAGTGAAACGGTCTTTAGAAAGTGGCAGTCAGGAGTAATTTGTAGCAATAAGTATAACTGTACAAAGATAGAACATGCAGCTGTTATGATAAAGTCTGTTTCCCTTTACTTTATATTTATTACATTACCATTTACCCAACTTCAGCTTTTAACGCACACCTACTGACTTCTGTGAAACAATAATGTCTATATAATAAATATAATAATACAATTCCAAGATAACTCATTTTAGAAGATTGTAATACAAACTAGGCTATGTAGAATAATTTGAAAATAAAATATGGATTTAAAAATCTGAAAAGAAAGCTTAATTCAAAGTGTTCAAACATCACTGCAGTGCTCTTGGTGAATATGACGTCTTCCGATGGGAAAAGCAAGTGAAATTATTTACTTGTATAATATTTTAAGATCCTTTAAGGCTCCACCACCACTTAGTATTTATATCAGGCAGAAGAATTCAAGCAGCAGAAACTCAAAGTTTCACTCTGACAGACTCAGTCAGTTACACTCCGTCGGAGTTTCTCAATTATCCTTCGTCTGTGTGAAAATGATCAAACACATGACAGTAATATTTTCTACCTGCTGTTAATTCCTCTCATCTCTTCTCACTGTTGCCAGGAGAGTGCGTAGTTGTTTGTGTTGGTATTTGTTGTCGCTTTATCAGTGTATCAATGTCCAGTGGTTTTGTATTGTTCCGTGCTGTGTTTTTGTCTTTGTTAGATTTAATCACCCAAATGGCTCAAAAACATCTGGCTGAAGGACTTCCTGTTTCATCCAAACATCTGGCTGACACTGGCCCATTTACAGGAGGGTCGACGCCTGTGTGTTGTCCTTATAAATACAAAGATGAAATGAAACTATCAATAGAATATTTGAGCCGGATGATTAGCAAAGTGAGCTTAGAGAGATTCAGCCTTGTTTTCCCTTCTTCAGAGAGGCACATTATTCATCAGGATATTACCATTGTGTATATGCAACACTGACGGACTTGTTTACCAAAATGCAACACAAAGAAAATGCCTCATCACAACACCGAGCATGTGCCGACACAAGCCGGTGAAATCAGAAATGCTTGTTAAATCCTTGTTTTACAGGAAGTGTGTGTGGACACGTCTTCCTCCTGCTGAACACGGACACACGGGTTCAGGAAGCTGCCCGGGCGTGCACTGTACGAGTGATATTAATGTGGTGAACCATCTCTCGGCTTTTAATTAAAAGATAAACACAGCAGGGCTTTTAACAAGAGGCTTAATTTCACTAACAGATTCATGTACACCTGCTCCTTCAGGACGTCGGGCCTGGATTAGTATTTGATTGGATTCTATGAGTGTTGGGGCAAAGCAAAGAGGGTCATTACAACAAGCTGCCTGAACCTCAACCCTCTCCAGCTCCTGAGGGGCTCGGCTTGTTCTCTTACTACTGTGCAGAAGATCAAATAACAGGGGGAGGCTTCAAAAACATGTCAGGGGCAGATATGATTCAAGTACAATCAGTCTGAGAAGCAATGTTTCATTCTTGCAAAGCACCTGGATGCATGTGAACGACTGTCCTGTTGCACACTGGAGGATTTTTAAATAACGCTGGAGACTACAGGCATCACGACAGATGTGGTCCAAACAAACATTTTCCTAAGTGGCCATTCCAGAGAACTAACAGCAACAACACACGTGCCTTCAGGAGGCAGACAGCGTTTTCAGCTGGTTGCAAAAACAACAGCACACGTTTATCAAAGCACTTCCACCAGTTCTTCCTTCTTCTCTGCTCCACCTGGCAGGGAAACTAAAGCCTGCTTCTAAACACAAGTACACAACACCCGGCTATTTCTGCTCATCGCTGGCCCTAAATATATACAAATCAAAATCTGTGACATTCTGATTCAGTCTGTGACATTAGGATTATGTCAGTAAACGCCTCACACGGCAGAATCCATTAGATAATCTGTTCAGATCAGCGTCGGTGGGTCTGAATCGGATCCACACCCGGGCTGATAATCCTCCAGAGCAGCACTCACTTTGAACTAAATCAAAATAAAACTCCTAAAAGTACCAGTGTGAAGCCACAGGCAGATAAATCCAAGCGTATTACCTTGGCTAGTGGACTGATTTTTAAATTCCATCAATCCTCCCATTAGCTTTACCTCGGGGATGGGGGGGGGAGCTGGAGCCAATCCCAGTGGAAAGTGTTGATGCATCTCTCTTTTTTTCCAGCTGACACCCAGGACATCAGTTTAAAGTCAATTAACCCCAATCTGCATGTGTTTGGACTGTGGGAGGAAGCCAAAAATACAAACATGCAGACTCATGGAGAACAAACTTCACAAAGAAAGATTTGAACAGAGAATGTTCTTGCTGTGAGGCGATGGATGGGTTTTTTACATTTTGATATAAAACCCCAAAAAACGTGCCTTTAAAAGAACAGATTTGGGGAAATACACTCATTTCCTTTTGTTCCACGAAATGATTAATGTCAATGTCATGTCTGTGGGTTGAGAATTTGTTTGATTTCACTTTTGCATGAAAGGAAGAAACTGTCTCTGTGCAAAATTAAAAAAAAAACACATTCCCTCAACTCTGACGCTCACTAATTAAGACATTTTATCATCTTTAATCTGCAGACACGTGAAAAAAAACACTTTGATTCTAGCTCCATAGTTAGAGTAACACACAGACATGAGAGTGATGTGAATCGTCTCATCTTGGGAAGAAAGGAGACGTCGCACAGATTCTGGCTGAAACTCATATTTTCTCATGGTTCCTGTTTCCTGTGTAAACTGTTAAAGCTCCTGGATCGAGGTGAATGTCCTGAGAAATTATACTTTTAAAACTGTAATCCATCAGCTCTATTATGACAACCGGCATACATTTCTTTATTGGGGGACGAGAATGATATCACATTAAATCCTTCCTGCTGCGGCTCTGGATGTTCTGCATTTCTTCCTGCATAACTTAGCTCGATCCTCTCTGCGGCCAGCGACGCCTTTCTTGCATTTTAAGTCATCCTAAAGCCCAGGTGTGGATTACGATGGTAATGAGATCCGAAAGCTGCGCTGCCGTCACTGAACCGAGCCCCTGGAAATAAGCAGCGTCATCCCCGTGTTTACCTTTTCCTGCCGATCATCCAATCATTCCCCCGCCTTCTGACACAAAGAGGTGGCTACATCGGGAAAACAGCTCTGCATAAACAAGCCCCAGCGATCAATAGTCAACACAAACACATAACAGCAGTATTTCTCTGTAGCCTCTATCTATTGCTCCTAAGCACTGGGCAGCTAAATAACCTTTTAGCAGGCCCAGGCAGGCGAGACAGATGACTTTCCTAAATGAGGCTTCTGCTGACACCGGGCTCTAAATCAATGGCGTTGTGGCAGGCGTGGAGACGAAGCGCCTGCAGCAGGAGCTCAGTTCCCTCGGAGAGAGGTGAGGCAGGCGGCCATACCTCTGCACACGCATTAATATTTTATCATTACCACACACACTCACTCATTCCTGAGAGAAAATGTTGTTGCTATGAGTAAAAAATTATGATCAAATCCGGGACAGTTTCCTCACGATCGATAAAATCTGACTTTGACTTATAGGACGCGGTGAGAGATAGAGCAGGGACCAATTTACTGTTGTTTTACATCTAATGGGATTTAATGGGATTTTTTTTCTTCCAGTGGGATCATAATCGTCCTCCAATAAATAGACTTATTGTTTAATTTGAGACAACATCTATTTTTTGATTAGATTACCTTTACTTTCATCTATTTCATTTGCAATTTGAAGCTGTATAATAAGTTTGTATAAGTAGCCTGATACATTGTATTTGAAGTAAATGTGAAATTCATGGTGTACGATATCTTGTTTTCCACATGTAAAATGTTGAGGGTAATTAAATTTAAACAAATAGCATGTAATAATAACATTGAACACCTCATATTGAATATTAAATCACAAACTAATGTCTCTATCAGTGAAATTTCTTTATTTGAAATTGTCTTCTACATAATTTTACATATGTGATAAATTCCTTTATACATTTAATGGGATCTAATCTGAAGAGAACATATATCCTTTAAGCCAGACTTTATTTGACCTCTTGACCTTGAAAAGAGCAGAAGACAGAACAGTCAAACAAAAATATTTTTTGGTCACGTTCAGAATAGAATTTGGAATCTTCTATTCACCCTTGTTGATATTCCTGGAAAGATTCAGTATCTCTGGCTGTTTCCTTCATGCTTCAGATTTATTGTGACCTTGTCTGTTCAAACTGAGCCTGTAGACAAGTCTATAGAAAATAAATAAAAGCCGTGATGTCGTACACGTGCTGCTCACTACCAGCATGTGTCTCTATAATTGCCCCAGTCAACAAATTATTTGTCAACCATTTGTTATCTTTTGATGTTTTGAATGCCGAGATAGACAGAGGCCCTAACCTGCCATGTCAGGCTTTTTTTATTGAGATGCAAATGTTGTCTCAGGGAATTCGGCTCCAGTCTGTGGTTCATTGTGTGTCCCTGGCTTCCCGGTGCTCGGCAAATTTATGATGTTATTTGTGATTCAAACAGATCCACAAGGGCCCAGATGGAATCTCATCTGAAAGTTTCAGAGGAATATTTGGGGTTTTCTTTTTTTCTTCTTCTGGAACGTTTCCCAACCTGACAAATTTCTTTGATGAGAACACTTCTCTCAAGAATAATTTATTCACCGCAGCTAATGACATGTTATGAAATCTCATTTGGTTTTATGAAAATAATGAGCGATTTGAAATATGATCATTAATACATTATGAAGAATTTTCCAAATACAGAAAGTGATGATGTGCTAATAATATAAAAAGCAATTTCCTCTGACGGCTGGCAAATGACCTTGTGATAATCGTTTCTAAAATCCATTTTAAACCGAGATCCTGTCCTCTTGCTTTTGAGGAAACCTTCCATTACACTTCCTTTACTTTAAGGACGCTGCAGCCAAGTGTGATTCTGATCAGCACGCGTTCTAGAGGCTAAACAAAGAGCTTGAGAGCATATAAAGATGGACAATGTGACTGCTCCTTAAATATGAAGCCAAAGAGACTTGATTGCCCCCTGGTGGCTGGCTGCAGTTTAAGGTGACAAACCCTGCCTCCTCCATGTTAGTGGATTAGTCATCGGCCCAAACAAAAAGTCAAAGTGTGCGTTTAAAACATATTGTTCTTAAAGATGGTTTCCATCATTTTAAGTAGGTCTTATTTCTCTGAAGTGCCAATTGTTCTAGAAGGTTTGAATTAGTTGTTTGAAGCTGTAACGTCAGGGTGCAACGTCATGAGTGACTTGTGATTGGTCGAAATGATGAGCTGTCATATTCACAATTTAGATCTCTGTCTCATGGGTGAGAGCCGACCCAGGGGATCAAAGTCAGACTTCTTGTGATCAAAGTCAGATTTGAAAAAAAACGGAAAATCCAAAGGCTTTCCTTAATTCAGAGAGAGCCGTCCCATCGTCCCCTCATGACAGACGGCCATGTTGAAACAGTAGCTGTTCCTTTCATCACCAAACCCACCTCTCATCTCTTTTCTACCTGACATCACCAGATCTAAGAATAAAACACCTTTTGTCATTCATTCATTCATTCATTCAGGGTGGTAACCACCGTAGCATCTGATACAATTTTCCTATCGCTCTCCAGAATTAAACTCAATGTTTTCCAAGTAGCTGGACCCATAATGGCCTGCACACGCCACGCTCTTCATATAATGGATGCGCATTTGCCACCATCTCTCACCTCGCTCTTTATCTCTCTGCCCTCTTTCCTGCTCATTCTCTCATCCCTCGCTCCGTCTCCCCGGCTCGAGCCTGTAATGACGCTTCACTTCAGGATGAACACCGGGGCCATTTTTCATAATTACAGCCAGATGTGATTTTCATGCAGCCTCCTGGTTGACATTTTGAAACACCACACACACACACACACACACACACACACACACACAGAGACAGACACACACACAGACCGTCATTAGAAGCAGCAGAACCAGAGAGAATGGACAACATTATTAAATTAGAACACCCTTATTGGACTCCCAACTGCAAAACATGGTGAGGCCAGCCATGTTTAAAGCTGTGAATTAAGATATGAGGCCGGAAAGTTTTCAGACTCACTAATATGCCTCCATACAAAACTTTACAATCATTTTATTGAAGATACAATTGATCAGTGTATTCACCTGTACATGTTTTTTAATCTTGATTAACATGACAGTGGAAACATGCACAAAACTAGGTTCGAGTGTGGCTGTGGCTCAGGGGGTAGAGAGGGTTGGTGGTTTGATCCCCAAATCGCCCCTGCCACCAGTGTATGCATGTAGAAAAATGGCTGTGTATAGAAGAGCTGTATGAATGTGTGGGAATGGGTGAATGCGACTTAGTGGTTTAAAGCACTTTTAGTGGTTGATTTGACTGAAAAAGCTCCAGTATAAATATGGCAAATGGACTTGACTGGTCTTCACAGAGCCCGAACCTCAACCTCGTCAAACATCTCTGGGATTAACTCAAATGGCGTCTGCAGGCCAGGCCTCACCAAGCAACGTAATTACTGAATTCACCAAGACTCTTGTAGGTTGACTGGGGGCAAGTCCCTGCTGTAAAGCCACAGAATCTAATGGAAGGACTTTCCTGAACAGTGTTACGGCAGCTTTTAATGTTTCTAAGCTTCGAGTCTCACTGACTAGATGTGCTGAGCTATTGACATCTCGGTCCTCTCAGGGGAATCGATCTGGTTTCATGGCGACGGTTAGCACTGAAAGGTCCGATGCTGGAGTCGGCTGCCGCTGCCTGCAGCTCCCTCTCCCTCTGGACAGCCGGATACAGTGCCAGTGTTTTCCGATGCACGCCAGGGGAGCGAGCGTGGCTGCAGAGTCTGAGACCATCTAGGTGATCAGCCAGCTGGGACAGCAAGAACAGGGATATGCCAAATGGATTCCAAGGAAGAGTACCTTTCACCACCAGACCTTGAGGGGTTTCAAATGGGGTCAACTGGGAAACAAAGCAAACAAAACTGGTGGCGACATTAAGGCATGTACACAGAAGGTGGGACGATACATGGATACAAACTATGGTAAAATTATGCTTTTTAGGGGCTTCGACTCCAGTTGGTGGATTTCTTGTTTTGCAAATCCATACTCGCAATCATAATAATGTCTGGTTTTATTTTAAGAGATGAAAAGATTAGAAGCTTGAAAGTTTGTTGTTGATGCTGTAAAAAACCTTAAATAGTCATTAATAGAAACTGAATAAAATATAGACGATTGCAAGAAAACAATAACAAACCAAATCACAAACCACGCTCTATGTGACATCACAAAGTTATAAAGATCACAAGGTCTTGATATATATACAAATACACACTTTCTGAATTTCAATGTAGATTAAGAACTTAGATACTGTAACAGTATTTGTATATTTTAATTCTCTGAGTGTTAATATAACATCATGACCTTTATACTCAAAAAGACACAGAAATCAAATTTTGTACTACACCTTTAACAGTTGGCAGATTTTATCATCCAAGAAATACACGTGTTTGAGTTATATGACCTGTCAGAAATACTGTAGTGTTGTCAAAAAAACCCTCATAGGTGTATTGTTCTGGTGCCACAAAATAACGACAAATCTCGACACTACACACAGTATAGACACCGTCAAACTGCTCCTGGAGGACGTATAAAACTCCTGAGCCGTTTCCTGCCAGAAAAACTATATTTCAACTTTGCAACTCTGTGTTCCTTGATGGATGAAGGACGTGGAAATGTGTGTTCTGGCAGTTCAGACAGCACATATTTGGTCCCGGTGGGGCTGTGTTAGTTTCTTTGGGAACATAAAAACATATTAAACTTGATTTCCAGACAGGGAAACTTTCCTGATGACTTTCTGGGGGGAGCGGCGTTCGGAGGGACTTTTATTTCGACCATAACAACAAGGAGCAAAGTTATTACCTCTGAATAATCAACTGTTTTAACGAACAGTGTTTTACTTTTGAGTATGAGTGTTACGTACTACGGCACATGACAAGTATGAGTATACAACTAAACTGCGGACAAAGAAGAAATGACCTCCTACCTTCTCTTCCCATCGGCCTATAAAACCAAGTGTACCCTCTAAATGCTCTTGTCCTACATTCCAGCACCCGGGTTCCTTTCAGACGCGTTTCTCCTCCTTGTTTGGAGGCGTAGATGCAAAGTGATGGAGTGACAAAACACTGTCAATCAAAACGTGTTTCATGACCACTTGAGATTCCCGGCTGGTCCTGGAGTGTGAAAACATCTGAGGCCGAGTCTCATCGAGAGGCTGCACCGCAAACCTGACTCGACTGTAAATAGGCCGTGAAACCCGCTCTCCACTTACCACTTTCTTCTGGAGAATCGTCTCTATAAAACGCTGTTTTGCAGGGAAGCTGCACCCCCCCCCTGTTCCCACTCCCTTGAATTAATGCTAAGCTTTTGAATGTGGACAGCCTATTTGTCAAGTCTTTCAATTAGAGTGTATAATGCACCGTGTTCCCAGCCAGGAATTTGGTTTTTTGAGATGTATAAATACACGGATAAACGCTCTTATTTACCTCAGTGTTCCCAAACATAATCACCAGGCTTTTCTTCAGTGCTCGGTGCCCTGCATGAAATTAGCCGGCTATTGATTCCCCAAACACCCCCCCACAGATCTCAGCATTGCAGGAGCCTAATTGGCCGAGGCGCCGTTTTAGTTTCAAGCAACGTGACAGTTTTGCACTTAATGTCGTCCACAGCAGAGAGAGAAGATCGCAGAGGAAACCGTGCAGTGACATCATACCGGGGCCTCTTTGTGTTTTTAATCGTATTTCACATCTCCGCCTGTGACTTTGACGAGCCGGACTACCGAGGCCTTGATGTGACATTTGGTGACATTTAGCAACCGGAATGTGAACGGTCGGGTTTTAACATGAAAGGTCACACCATGCAACAGAGTTTGCACGGCAGATTTTGACATACGTTGACATCCCTCTGTTTGTGCACGGAATGTCCACAACCGCTGGATTACTTTGAAGTCGAACCTGCAATGTGTGATTGATTTTTGCCCTTTGAGCTGCTGTGGTGTTGGGTTGTTTTTAAAAGATGAGGCAGTTTCATGAATAATTCCCTCTATAGGATCTGAAGTCTGATTGTAATATTCTATATAGAAGAAGGTTTCTAGAGAGGATTGAGTAATTAGGAGCTAATAATAGAGGAATAGAGACAATGACAAATTAGTGTACTTCACATTTTATGGTACTATAACCTTCTGTAGCCAGTTTAGTCAGATCGTATATTATATTCACTTGGGTGTAAGTGGATCCGTTTCAGTTTTGTTCAGTCACTTCAGGAAGTGTTTGACAGATGTTCCTTTCCCCAAAAAACATTAATAAACTGTACTTTTCCTCTCCCAGACAGGAAACTGTCAGAAACTCAAATAGTGGTATCATATATCAGAGAATTCTCTTTCCCCTGCAATTGATGCCAAATTACATTGTTCACTCTGAGAAACTAATTATAGGGCATAAAAGTAAAAACGAGTTTTGGCGCACAGACGCTGACCTGAGCGGAAATTAAAGAGCGAACAATAATCAACAACTGTTTCTGCTTCTCAAAAAAAGAGCTTTTACTTTGTCTTATTTGATAATAAATGCTTTAGAGTTAAGAGAGTTCTTTGGACAAAGCAAGTAATTTGAGAATTCCTTATCAAAGATTAAATATGCATGTATTTGTTTATTAAAGCGATATTCATTATTACTGTAGGATCCTTATTGCTGCTCGGTCTCTCTGGGCACTCCCTCTATAAAACAGCTTATTGTAAACTTGTTCTCCACCCCAACACTTTCTCCTCCACCTTCTCCAGCCACACGTTCTGCGACATCGCTCACGGCTCTGGTCCGCGGTGGCATCTAATTGAACTGGGACTGAGGGAACACTTGTCATGGGATGGCGATGACGGGAACAGCAGTGTCGGGAGCCACGCTGCCTGTTGGAGCTGTCGCCACACGTCTTCTGAATCGATGCGCGTGAGGCTGGACCCGTCACGGCCACAGGGAGCCCAGTTCAGCCCAGCTAATTACTGTTCATTCTAAAAGTTAATGTGTTCCTGGTTTGCTCCTGTGTCTTTATATCCCTTATTGCTTCTTCTGAGGAGGCGCCTTTATTTTGAAGAGTTTCACGAAAGGGGATACATGTAAGAAAACAGATGTAGTTTTTTTTTGGTTGGTCCAGATTGTGGTGATGACACCGATTTCATTAAAAGCAAAGAAGTAATAGAAATAGATGCAAAAAACTGTTAAGACTTGGCAGCTTAAAGTATTTTCTGGATTGGTAAGTAAACAGATGTTAGTGCTTATATGTGGTAATAGCAAACATTTATATATTGTCCCTTTAACTGATCCAAATGTGGATTTTAGGGCAAAAAACTGATGGAGATGGCAGTTAACATGAAAAAGTTTTTTAAATTTTTTCTAACACAAACCAAAACAAACATTCACACTCACATTCACACTGATTCATTAATTTAGAGTTTCCATTTAACCTAATCTGCAGGTCTTTGGACTGCGGAAGGAATCTGGAGAACCTACACAGACACGGGGGGGAACATCCACTGAGAAAGACCCCAGCCAAACAACAGTGCTAATTAAATTACTACAAATCTTAATTACCATATTTCATTGCTTGACATTATTGCCCAGCTTGATGAGTAAATTCACATCATATAAATCATCCTTATGTGTAATTTGTGAAAAAACGTCTTTTCTCTCACGTCAACTCCATCATCGTCCAGACTCAGCAGCACCTGATGAATTGTTTACTGCCTGAGAGGAGCCTGTGTACCTGCCTGATAGATGTGCACACACACACACACACACACACACACACACACACACACACACACACACACACACACACACACACACACACACACACACACACACACACACACACACACACACACACACACACACACACACACACACACACAGACAGAGACACACACACACACATCACCGTCCTCTTATTGGGGATCCAGGGGTGAAGCCTTCCAGCTGGGCTGCTCAGCTCGGAGCTGATGCGAGGAGACAGGCTGCAGGGAACCGAGGGGGCGTCGACTGGCTCCGTCTGAGGGGAATCTACAGCGGGAGATCTCGGGCAGATGGGGGGGCTCGCTGCAGTGCGCCCCCCCCAGCAGGGCAGCTGATAGACTGTAGCATGCGGTGCCAAGACACAAGCCAGCGGTGCCCGTCACTGGATGCTAAATATAGCAGTGACAAATACTACCCAGATATACGAATAATTGCTTCAACGATGAATCTTTACTCAACAAAAAAGTTTCTCTCCACACATCTTCTCCTCTGAGGGTCGTAGAGGGGCTGGAGTCAAGTGAACAGGTCACCGTCGAATCGCAGGAGACGAATAACCACTCACATTTACACCTACGCCTCATTTAGAGTCTCTAATTAACCTAAGCTGCATGTCTACGGCCGTGGGAGGAAACCAGAGCACCTGGAGAAAACCCACGCAGACGTTAGGAGAACATGCAAACTCCCACAGAAAGGCTCCCGGCAGCCGACTGGTTCTCCAGCCAGAAGCTTGGAGCTGGGAGACGACAGTGAACTGCACCACGACGCCCAGAAACGTCCTATATTTTGTAAAGTAGCTGTATTTACATCATGTGGAATATCGATATTGTTTCATGTAGAGCACAGAGAGAGATCGGACGGTGAGAATAATAAATGTCCCCCCTCAACAGGTGAATGCAAGACCTTGACAAGACAGGAAATGGGACAATAAATAATGAGGCTGCTGGGCGTTGTTATGAAATAACTAAATGAACACAGTAAAGTTCACCAAGTGTTTCGTGGGTCTATTAGAGAAATAACTTTTTAGACCGAGTACATGCTACTAGGGTTGCAAAATTCCGGGAATATTCAAAGTGGGAAACTTTCCATGGGAATTAACGGGAATATACGGGAATTAACGGGAATTAACGGGAATAAACGGGAATATACGGGAATTAACGGGAATAAACGGGAATAAACTGGAAATGTTGTGGGTAATTTATACTAACTGTATTTACCTTGTCATATACAGACATAAATATAAACATTTTGTTTTGTCATAGGCTGATTTGAGCCCTGAGGAAACTTTGGGCACTTGACTATATGCTTCTGCATCGTTGTGTCATTCTTAACATTGGTCTTTGCACAGTATTTGCAAATATACACAGCCTTTCCTTCTACATTGGATGAGGTGAAATGCCTCCACACATGAGATAGTGCACGTGGCATTGTTCTGTAGAATAAGATGAGAAAAAAGTTTGTAAAAAAACACTAATGCAATGCCAGAGATATAAATAGTTAGCCAAACAATTGGAATCTTCTGTAAACATATTTTACAATTGATGGATAAACGTATGGAAATAGGCTAGATGAGCAGATGAACAATCCTCAATCAGCATGCTAATATATTTTCTCCAGTAATATCATCGAAACTTACCTGACTAGTCCTGCACACTACAGCAGGCCTCAACAGCCCTGCTGTAGTGTGCAGGATGCTGGGAATTATCTGTGCATGTGATGGAAGAATGCACAGTGGAGGGTTGAAAATCAACGTGCAGTGTGTGCTGCATTCCATACATCTTTAAAATAGAGTTTTGAATGATGTTTTTATTGCTCAGCGTTTAATTTGCGTATTTTTTTTTTTTTTCAAAATTCCCAAAATTCCCGAGCTAAACTTCCCATGGAAAGTTTCCAGAAACTTTCCACCCCTTTGCAACCCTAATTGCTACACATACATGTAGGTGAATCCTGAATGTGTTTGTTTTGATATGTTTGCCGATGCTCTGTTCAAGTTTGGTCTCATCAACTTTCTTATAGTTGGCCAATTATCTGGAATAGTTTTTAGCGCCCCCTGGTGTAAAGTGAGAGCAGCGGCCGGCATTTCCTTCACGTGCTGGAAGTGGTTGACCAATCACAACCCAGTGGGCCAGCTGGCCAATCAGAGCAGACTGGGCTTTCTCAGGAGGGGCGGGCTTAAAGAGACAGGAGTTAAAATCAAGTGTTTCAGACAGAGGCTGAAAAGAGGAGCTGCAGCCGTTTAAGTTAAGTTATATGTTTTCTATTAGAGAATCTAAACCTTTTCAAGTAATAACACTGCCTATTAACTTATGAGTAGTAATACAATAGTATATCAGAGCCTTGTTGTGTTGTATATTACCGTATGAGTCAGCCTTGCACCTCTGGTTGTGTGCCTGTACTTTGTTCTGTAGCTGACAGGTTTCACTTGATATTCATGATTGATTTTCTTTTTTTTTTTTATCTGCATTTTTGAAAAAAGCTTAATATCAAACTGCTGCAGCGACAGTAAAAAGGCATCATTCACCTCAACGTAGTTGCTATTGATTTGCTGTATATCACATTGTCATGTCAGTCAAAATTCTTAAGTGTAATACAAATACTCTCATGCAGTTGCCTAATGGAATTTTTAATTTCTCCATTATTACAATAAAAGATAAATCACCAAGTAAACTGAGGTGCCAGCTCAGTTTCAAACTTTCACACTGTGTTTATGCTGACTCTGCTAAAAAGGTTTATTTTTTTGTATATTTACCAGATGTATAGATATATTTTACTCCCACAAGCAACTGGGAACAAATTCACCAAACACAATGCAGCAATTTACCACTCATCACAACTCATCGGCTGCAACAGATGATCAGGCAGTGCAGTGGACGACTATAAAAGTTTTAGTGCACATCATTTCAAAGATGAATATTAAAATGTTCCTCTGCAGACAAGAATTATCAGTATTTCGAGGCCTCAATAACATTCAGGTATATTCAATATTTCACACTTAAACTGAGGAATGGTATAAAATAATTTTCACTCATTCAGATATCACTTCATCCAATTCTATTAAAACATCTTTTGCTGTGTTTTCAGTTATGCTGGCGGATATTTGAAAAGTGGGTGATGTGATTTTCACTGGATAAGACGGTTACTGTCTTTAATGCCCAAAATACTTTGTGTGTGTGTGTGTGTGTGTGTTTCTGTGTGTGTGTGTGAGTGTGTGTGTGTGCGTGTGTGTGATCCTGACAGCTTCCTCATGGAAGTCTATATTTAAGGGCGGCAGGGAGACAGTTAATCTCAGGTGGGCTGAGTCCACTGTGGTTTCTGCTTAATTAATGACGCACCATCTGTCTGTCTCTGGAGGAGGGAAACCACCAGCTACTCAGGCTTTGATCTCACCTGTCTGTCTATGAGTACGTGTCTGTGTGTGTGTGTGTGTGTGTGTGTGTGTGTGTGTGTGTGTGTGGCTGCATCTATATAAATAAGTGTCAGTCCTCACCTCCTCATTCTCGAGCTGCTTGCATGGAGCGATATCAAGTCATCAGTACAAGAGTTATTTCATTAAAAGAGCAGATGTCTGGTCTTGTTTTCCTCCGAAAATATTATTACAGTCTGTCTGAACTCATGATTTATTAGCAGATTAATCATACTTTTTTCCTTAAACCTGCTATAATGAATATTTTATATTAACAACAGATCAGATAAGTGTGCATTCTGAATTTGTATTTCTATGACATTTAAAATTACCTTTCTTCCTCTTGCACATGTTCCTTATGTTCATGTATGTTCCGGGCAACAAGTCATAGAGCCTGAATGAGCATTAAGGGTTAGGGGAGCATCACCCAGAACAAGTTAGTACATTTTAAACAAAGACACAACTGTCACGATTGGTTTAAGAAGAGACATGAAGAGTTCTCTCCGAGGCTGAAGTCTCATATTTTGTAGATCCATGTTTCCACCTCGATCTCCTCCCCACACAGACTTCAACAACGTCACCTTACTTCCTCCTTTGCTCCTCGTAACAATCCACCAGACCCTCTCAAAGGACAGTTTTCACCAGACTGTGGCGCCCGCAGGCTGCAGGGATCCTCTCCCACTCGGCCACGGGAGCATCACACAGGTCAGGCGCTGATGTTGGAAGATGAGGCCCTGATTCTGGTTCCTCACCCAAAAAAATGTTTGATGGGGTCGAACTCAGGGCTCCGTGCATGTCAGCCAATTTATTTTCCTGGCAACAATTTCTGTGTGGATCCGGGCTTTGTGCACTGTCGCATGAAAACAGTCAAGGAACCTGTTTGCACACAGTTACAGTGTTTTCTCTGAAATATGATTGTATGCTGTAGCTTTACGACACAATCCAGGCAAAACCAGGGTGATCACAGAATATATCCACTATATATCCACTTTTACTGGCCCCCCACCCATTTAAAGAGTCAGTGAACGCACGGCACCATTAGCCTCATCATTGATCTGTCATCCTGAGGGCTGTGGACCGTCTGCTGTCACTGCTGCTGCTGCTGTCGTGTCCCCTGTAAAAGTCAAGGTGAGTAAGGTGTATGTTTGTCGGTGGAGAAACGCAACGCACGTCACAGCGCCTGCATCTTGCAACAGCCTCCGACAGCAGAGGTAAAAGCGCCTGCCTGCCTCTCACTTCAATCCGGCCTCCCCTGAGGGCGCTGACAGAGGTAGAAGGGATTGGCCCAATAGCTGCAGAGGAAACCGGGCGACGTGAGTTTGTCATTGAAAACTGCAGAAGTCACTCTGTCCCTGGTTCTTTATTTCTATTCAACACTCGCTGAATTTTAATTTCTAAAAACGGCACTTCATCAAGCCGGAGTTTGCTGCATGCACAGGATCAGAGTTCAGTGTTGGTTTCTAATGTCATAATTAAATAAATGACATTCTTCCTCAACTACCAGGGACAATGAGTTAGTGTGAATGACTGTATGCTGTTGCCAATGGAAACTGTAGCTCTATATATCCTGTGTGTATATTTGCTCTTCCATCATTACACCTGCCAACTCTCTATGACTCATAACTGATTGATTTATTATAGTATTTGTAGACGTGTCCATGGTGGAATTACATGATATTATTTCTAATGATTATGTTCTTATGTTGTGTTTGTCCAGAATGTACAGATTCATTGTGAGACATTCAATACACATCAGGCTCTTATATTACCTTGAATTTCTTCAGGGACATTTTTCTGTAGAACTATATTAGTTCAACATAACAGAAAGAGATGAGAGGAAGTGAGAGACTTTAACTGTTCATGGTCTGCATCTTCCTCTACCTCGACTCTATAAACAGCCCTTTAAACTTCATTAAACTATATAACAAATGACTACATTATATACTTTGTCGACTTGTATACTTACATTATGTAAACATTTTCAAACCCAGAGAAATACACAATTTAATCAAGGCAGAGGGACATTTCATTTCGGCTGGCTTGTCATTGCGTCATATTACTTTGACTTCTACCAAATACGAATACGACTTTGGCAATACTAAGAAAAATGTGTGTTTCTCATGTGATATATTGTATTTTAGTCTGTTGTCGTAAAATAACTATAAAGCGGTGACAAGGAACAGAGACAGACACTTGACATTCAGGGCGAGTTAACAGGTGTTCTTTCCGAAAGCGGCGAAACCAAAATAAATAAATGTCGGAACACGTTGACCTCAATCTGGAAGATTTTTATGATCAGACCGGTCGTAAATATCTTTTTATAGATGTGCATTGAAACGGAGACAAAGATAGTTTTGTCCCAATGTGTTTTGAATCTGAAAATGAATTGTTTGAAATGTACTGTATTGTAGAGGTGTTATGTTTTGATGGATGTGGTAAAATGCAATGACAGCATCTATTTTTAAGAGGTGTTGTCGTAAAACAGAAAGGTGCCACTGAAGACACTGAAAACATGTTTTATTGTGTTTTACTTGTGCCTCAAACTGACAGAGTTGAACTGAGCCGGGTGATGGATGGATGTTAAAAGTTTCCAAACGAGTTAGAGAATCTGCGGCTGAAAACATTAAGTTTTAAATCCAGACGCCTGCAGCAGATCAAACTCAACGTGAGTATATGTGCAGATGAGATGAGTCATAGTTTACTGATATGAGATATACATACAGAGTAGATAGTGATTATGGATATAAAATACATAGCTGTAAGTATAAATATTGCTTTTGGCCTTGTTGACTCTGTTATATTAAGATTTTTAGATTTAAGCATCAGAATCCAAATATGGTATCAGTGACAGAAGTTTCCACGAACGTAAACTGGCACTTTAATCATGCTGAAATATTTTATAAACAGTATTGTGCCAAGTTTAGGATTCTCAGATTCCTGTCTTTCAAATAAATTATTCAGGGAGGAGCATCATCGGTGTCAATTAATTTTGTCACCATGGAAACGACCCCAATCGCCCGTCCGGCCTTTCTGTCAAACAACGAATCGATTGTCTGACTGATCTTTTCAACACACATGATTTATCAGTTAGCCAATTAGGAACCAGCCAATATGAACCTTTCACAGACAAATTGCATCAGTGTTTATTTGCTGTTATGCACCAATTAGACAACTTTTTGTTTTGAATAAGCAAATTAATCAGTGAATAATGCAGAAAAGATGTGAATTGATGTTTATATTTTAAATAAAAATGTTTATTTCCTTAATTGAAGCTCTTTATATTTAGTTGTTTTTGTTTTTTCTTTTTACTTATAGTGATTTACTATTAACTTGATGGTTGAATTGTAAAAATGAAGCATTAAATATATCTCTTTGTTATATTGGGTGGATAAAGACATCGTTTTAACAATTTTGTTGCTCTCCAGGTCTGTTTTGGCATTGACCCCCAAATATCTACATTAGTTGGACAGAAATGTAAGTAATGGGATTCTACAGTATTCATATAAACTTCTCATGTCGTCAATATGATGGAGGTTTTCTGGAAGCTGGTGAAATGAGAACTCCCGAAGCAGCTGATGTCTTCCGCAGAAGAGTCTAATGTGGACCTGATGCATGGAGGAGACCAGAAAGTGGAACAATACATCAAAGTTGACATGAGCGATTGTCAAAAAAAATCCTTCACAATTAATATTTAAAGAAAAACAGCCCGATGAGCTGTTGATGTTCGGCACAAGGCACCTGAGCTTCAGCAGTCAAATCCCTGAGCAGTAACACGGCAAAAAGAAAAGTGAGTGGAGGGTTGCAGATATAGATCCTGTGTGATTCGAGGGCTGTATATTGTTGGTAGCGTTACGGCGCAGTGAGCTTTGAAGGGTCTTGAAAATCGCAGAGTGAAAAACAAATCATCATCTGCCTCTGAGTTCACCTCAGTGCCCGGGCTCTCAGGTGTTTGGTTTTATTGGTTCCTGAATCACTCGGATGTAGCCGGAGCGACCTTGACTCCGCGGCCTTGTGCTGCAGATCCCCGTGAAGGACGGGGGGGCGCGTAGAGGGCGGGCTCGCAGGGGGCCGGCATATCTGACAACAACTGCTCTACTTGTAGGTTAATTCCCCCCCCTCATCTCTACATCTGCCCCTCTATTAACTTCCCGGCTCTCGTGATCTCGGTTTCCCGTCCCTCGAGTCGAAAGGTGCGACCACGTCCTCCACGGGATTTGTCTGCTGCCGCCGCTGTTGATGCAGCCACTTGCAGGCTCGTCCGGCAGGGAAACATTGAATTCTAATCACACCAGTACAGCCTGGTAATTGCATTATGATTGCAAATGATCTGCGCCATTGTCATTGATGAATATGTGAAGGTATGAGCTGCTGGGACGACGGGAATAACGACACTACAGTGTACGGATCAGCTGCGGCCTTATAAGGTCAGGAGGAGCTGCAGCAAACTGGCAGGACTCCTGCACACACACACACACACACACACACACACACACACACACACACACACACACACACACACACACGCACACACACACACACACACGCACACACACACACACACACACACACACACACACACACACACACACACACACACACACACACACACTGAGCCCAGCAATTATCCACAGTGGTAATAGCCAATTGTACAAGCATGCGATTTGCACATGAGCGCACAGCTTTGATATTCTGTGTTTCTGAGCTCTTCCTGCTGGACTGTGAGAACCTCTGCTGTCCCAAGCACCGTGACTGGACCCAGAACACCGACAGGGGGGGGTATAAGTAATAGCTCCACTATGTCCGCCGGCCTTTACGGTCATCCCTGCTACTGCCGCCACTGATTTATTGAAAGACAACGACCTTTGGTTCCACGGAGCCCTCTGCCCGGCGGCGCTCGATACGCTGCTGCCACGGGGAGACGCCGCGGCCCTGAACTGAAACCCCCGGGTCAGTGATAGAGATGCTGCAGCGAATAAAGAGGATCGCAATAAATAATACGACAGCTTTGAGTTGTTGAGTCAGGGGCCCGCGTGAATGTCGACGAAGCAGAGAGGGTGTACTTTGATTTGAATTTCATTTTTTTGGCAAATCATTTCAGGAATTATAAAGTTATTTACGACCCGCGACCTCTGTGAGAGACACCAACATAACACACTGGGGAGGTTTGCATCTAGAATATGTTTCAATTATTCTATTCGATGAATTACAGATGTAGTGTCGAGGTAAATCACTCAGACAGGAAACTGGACTGTTCTTGAGATGAAACTAAATCACCTCCAAATCAAATTTGGCCTCTCCGAGCGTCTGTTAATTTATTTTCCATTTCATCGTGAACAACATGCTTTATGGAGAGGCAAACATTTCCACCGCAGCCAAAAGTTGCTTCCCGAGCGCGGCCCTCCATCAATGGCTGCCCGGTGTGTGGAGGTGCTGCCAGAAGGAGCCGTGCTGACAAGGTAATGTGGCTTCAAGCAGACCTCGATGCTAAAACAGCAAATATCAGAGTGAGGTGTCAAAACAGAAAAAGGATGAAAAACCTGATGGGAGCATGTGTGCAGGCGGAGAGGTTAAAAGGACACGGTGAGAAAAGAAAAGAGCTGCTGAGCGGAAGGAGAATGAAATTATACTTGACAGATTCTTTTAAAGATCCTCAGTATATTTCAACCATATGAATGAAGTCCTCTTTTAGCAGCAGTTTAGTGAGACAGATGGCTTTAAACACTGTGATACCCACGAGGCTCAGCTGCAGGAAGGAAGTCAGAGGTGAGGATCGGAGCAGCAGCAGAAATATTCAATGTCCTGACATTAAAATTGCAAACAAAACACAACAGGGTGGATAATTGCTGAACTATGTTTACGTTTCACCTAGACTGACCTCTAGGAACCTTGCTCAGAGTTTGTTGGCTCGTGTGCATTAAACTATGGTAATGGTAGTTCTTCTTCAACCTAGAGCTAATGTTTTATTGAAAGGAGTTCAACACAGGGCAGCTCAGTGGAATTTATTACCTTTGTTTATTTGAGATAACCAGTTACAGTTGCAGACATTTTAAAGTCAAAAACATTTTAGTTTTATATGTATTTATATATATTTATATATATACGCATATATGAAATCACATATTAAGATTTTTAGATTGTCTTTAAATTGATATATATTCACAGATTTAGTCTATTTCCTTATGACCAGAGTTTTATAAATTGCTAATAAAGTGGACCTTGAGTTAAAATGATTTTGTCATGTGTCACAGGAACCATTCATATATAAGTTGGATTCTTTTTGGAAGGCACCAGCTAACGTGTTGTCCTGGCGATTCGTGCACAGGATCCGAAAAATGGAGGTAATGATGACCAACATATTGTGCCGTTTCGTTTCAACGGGGAAAGAAATGTTGCTTGGAAGTCATAGCGACATCTATACAGGCTTATACCTAAATATAGATATTATATATAGAGCCAAGAACCAGTATATCTGTGACAGTTGCAGTTTTATTAGAGCTGATAATTCAACCGCTGGAGTTTCATGTCCGTCCAGCTCTTGGAACAGTTCCAACTACAAGTCACCAAACATTATCTATGCAAAGGAATAAACTGAGCTTTTTCTTCCAGAACCTTGAGCACTCAAAATGACTCCGCCCCTCTCTGCTACTCTGTGGGAATTATTTAAGGTTTTCATGGCTCACCAAAGAGTGCAATGAGAGAGAGAGAGAGAGAGAGAGAGAGAGAGAGAGAGAGAGAGAGAGAGAGAGAGAGAGAGAGTAAGAGAGAGAATATAGAGGAGGAGGGATGGAGTGAGAGTGAAAATCCACTGTCAGCTTACATATCGAGGTTGTGTTCTCCATCAGTGGGTTTGAGGGATTGAGGAAAAGGAGGGAGAGATCCAGTCTGCTGGGCACAGGAGCTCAGAGGGGGGGCGTGGAAGAGTACACACAAACACACACACACACACACACACACACACACACACACACACACGCTCACACAAAAACACACAAAACCGCATCTACTTTGCAACTTAACCCACACCTGCAGATGCATATTGGCGCGTGTACGACTTTTCCTCAGTATCCGTCCACTTCTTTCTCACTTCACTTCCCTTCACTTCTCACTCACTCAAGTGTTTCTTACTCTTTCCCGACTCTGAACTTCCCCCCTGTTATTTTAAATTCATGTACTTCATGTAATCAGCTGGGGAGACTGTGGATGAAATAAGAAATGTGTTGTCGCTTGCCTGCAAACTAACTGCACGACTGATTGGTATCACTGAATACTGAACACTCCATGTGTGTGTGTGTGTGTGTGTATGTGTGTGTGTCGGGGTGAAGTGCGGTTAGTGAAGAGTGACTGGGTGACTGTGTGACAGGTGAGCGCAGCCTTACAGGTTCATTACTGGATGGTGAAGTGAGGCACTCCAGGGCACGGCGGTTGGGCGGTGACGCTCCCGGCCTCCTCATCAACATCCTGTCGCCTCCGTTTTCATACTTTCAGGCTCGGCACTGCAGCTGACCCAGTTCCCCCCTGGGAGGAAAACTGTCTTCCTGAACAATGAGCCCGCACCTACTAGTGAAAGATTGCTTTTTGTTTAGTAGCAGAGAAACTGTGGAAAACGCTGCGTCTGCTGACCTTCCTGTGAATTTGTATGTGATGAAGAGCAGCGCAGACAAAAGTGCGTGTGCCTGTTTGTGTAATATTTCACAAAATGGAATATGTAACTTTTCTGGTTTCATGTTTCTGTGAGGACTTTGAAGTTTTTGTATAATCTGTAGCAGTTCAATATTAAAATGTGACAGGATGATTGTAGATAGAGCTTCATCGCATGTTTGGCACAGGATGGAGTGAAATGAAGGAGGAAGAGTCACAGGTAGAAACAAGGGACACTCACTCCTGCTGCTCACTCGTCTACTTCCTGGTTTATCCATTCAAACAGCTATTAGGGTTTAAACTGTATTTACATCCTGCTGGTTATCAGGTGTGAGCGTGCATGAGTATTGAAGAATTAGGACGACTGATGATATATTACTGCAGATTTAACTGTTTTTGCTCCTCTGCCGTGAACTGTGAGGGAAAGACAAATGTCCCCATGCCGACAGCTTGGCTGTAGGAGTGGTAATATCGGTCTGTACACAGGAGAAGATGGTTCCAGACTGATATCTGTCTCAACTGTTGCCATAACAGAGACATTCACTGTCTCCAGAGGATGACGTCTGCTGACTGAAGCACTTCATATGATTTGTTTTTTTAGTCAAGTGTCTCCGTGAGACCCATCGGCTCTGGTCAGACCTGGTTTAACATCTGTCTCCGGTGATCTGATCCCAGTGGACAGATCCAGGTTGGACAGTTCATAGCGAGGATCTCCAGAGGCGAGTAGAACGACCCCTTGTGATTGGATCTCACCTCTCTATCTATATGCAAATATACACCTACGTCGAAAAAAGCAAATGATGTGAGAGAGAGAGAGAGAGAGAGAGAGAGAGAGAGAGAGAGAGAGAGAGAGAGAGAGAGAGAGAGAGAGAGAGAGAGAGAGAGAGAGAGCCTTAGTTCTTGGTTGTAGGAGCTAATTTGGCAGGCTTAACATTAATAGTTGAAATGTGCTGAGGAACTAATACAGGATTTTCTTATTATAGCCGCTACACCTCAGCATGTTGGAATGTCATCGCATCAGTATTTGCTGATGTCAGCATTTACCTAGAGCGCTACTGGGCAGCACATAGACCTCATATGAAGAGGGACAGCACCTCTCCACTTCCTCCTGCTGGAGAAAAATGAAGCGGAAAACATCCTAAATATCGCTGCAATTTTGAATTCATTAAGAGCCTGAGTAAATATATTCAAATAACTTATTAAAACCTTTGTGTCCTGCAGGTAAAAAGTCCAGAAGAGGTGAAAGCATTGATCGATTTGCATAAGCTATCAGCTTTTAAATTGAATAAACTCTTAATTAGCCAAAATGTCGTCTGGAGCTAAAACAGGTACAAAGGTATTGCTATTTTTTTTTGTGTGGAGAAACATTTGACTCAGACTTTAAACTTAAACCTTAGACTTAAACCGTATGCATCGAATGGAGGATGGTGTCTTGGCCCTGGATATCCACTCAAAATATTGGCTGTTGCCCCCAGAGGCTGATTTGTCAGCCGATAGCCGATGGGCTCTGAAATCGATGGCTTCGCGATGAAAGCCAAAATCCAACATTCCCTCTTTAAGCTCTCCACCAACAGCTGTGGACGGACGTCTGGCTCTCAACTGTTATTTGGCCTTTTATGGTCTCACCAGTTGGTTGATATAATGTCGGTAAATAGAGAATGTGTGGCCTGTAAAACCAAAACAATCAGCTGGAAGATGCTAAAACGAATAAGACCTCAGGGAGCTGATGGTAATTCTCTGTGAGTGAGTACTTACCCAATATTGATCCACTGCCAATATCAACATATCGAATTGCTCTAATGTGACCACATTGACTCCAGACTTGCTGAGCTGCTACAGAGATGTTATAAAGTGTAGATTAACTCCCCCCACCCCCATTAATAGCGCAGTCTGGTTTTTCCTCTTATTGCCCAGTTAGTGCTCTTAATTTGAAACTGCAATCAGCGCGAGGTTTTCCACAAGCTTAACTTCAGAGCACGGAGTCTTTGAAAAGTTCCCCCCGAGGATTCCACTGCGGTGTGAGCTGCACTTTCACTGTTATCTTTAGGTGGAGGAGGAGGCGGGAGAAGGAAGTCATGCAATATAAGTCTGCAATATGTTTAGCTGAGGGTAAGAAATAGCCAGGCTTATAATTGCTTTGGGACAAGCTACGATGGTTTCCTCTGGCAGAAGTAGATTTTCCTTTGGTCAACCATGAGAGCAATAAGACAGATAAGAGGAAAAAGGGAGAGAGAGAGAGAGAGAGAGATAGAGGGAAAGAAGGATGAAGATTTTCAGATTTCTCTAAAGTGTTTGGACGAAATAGAGGCATTGTCGTCCCATGAGGTCACAATGAAAAGCCCACAGTTGGTTGGCTTTTCCGAAACTTGGAGGTTGAGGAGAGAAAAATCAACTATAGGTAAGAAAGGTTTCCTGAGCATCTCTTGCAGCCGCTCGCCCTCGGCTTGTGGCGAGCGTCGCTCAGCTCTCCCAGGAATCGAGTCTCCGTGTTGTCATCACCAGCTTCTCTCTGTGAAAGGCTTTCGCTCCTGTTTCGTTCCGGCGCCTCCGTACGATGCAGGAGCAGAGAGCGGAGCACCTGCAGCCACTGATGTTGTTGCACTTGCACTGCCAAGACAGAGCTTGTTTACTGTCTCTGAGGTGTGTCATTTAATTAATAGCTCCAGGGCTGTGTGTTCAGCTGTCTGCAGCGGTGGGGGGTGAGTTTATAAGAGTGGATCAGTGGAGGAGACTCTCTCCCCCCCCCCCTGCAGAGAGGATGTGAGCAGGTTACGGCTAAAACAGGAAGTCAATGAATGGATGAGCTGATCGGAGGGAAACACAAATCGACAAGTCGTTTGCTTCTGCCTTCGTCTGAGGTGGAAGTGAACTGAATATGTGACGTTTTCTGATGTGATTAGTTCACCTGGTGTGGCCGTGGCGCAGGAGGTAAAGAGGATTACCTGAAGAATCACAAGTTCGATCACCAGCTCCTGCAGTCTGCGTCAGATAAACTGAACTGCAGATCGCCCCTGACGGTTGTGCCAACAGTGTAAGAATGATGTGGGATAGAAAAAGTGCTGCGTACAGAAGCGCTGCGGGAATGTGAATGTGACTTGTACTTTGAGTGGTTGATAAGGCTATATTACATAGTCCAAGCTTGGACCTATAGACAATTGTAAAAGGTACGATATGTTTCACTTATCTGTTTAATTAAATACACAAAAATTGAGTTAACAAGAAAATAAGAATTAGATTAAAAATAATGGTCAGCTCCAGGGCTCAAAGGAAAAACAGATACATTATAAAGATAATAGAAAGATAACGCTTGATATTTTTCCGGTAAACGCGGATAAGAGTCAAAGCACCATTTCTAATTTTAATCAGTTTTTAACAGATGTATTGGGTGAAGGATAAATAACAACTTGACACTGAATTAAAAATGTCCCAAGACTGTTTTTTGAAATTTCTGTCGCAAGCAAAATTTCGTATTCTTCTTAAATAAAACATTCAAAACTGTAATATTTTGATCTAAAACATTCGACAACCACACGCTTAATATTTTATTAAATTATTTAACATACCTTAACGGTTAGTATCATTTTTTGATTGTAGTAACATTAGTCCAACTTGATATTAATATTGCTTAAAAGAAATATCTTTAAAAAATCCTGTTATTATTTTAAGATTATTTGAAATATTCTATATAAAATAAAAGATGTATTTGAATAATTACTTTATAATATTATATGTGTACTTTGGTGCAGCTGGATTACATGTAAGGGAAGTATGCTGAGTCTTATTACCTCTCTTAAAACTTATTTTTCCATCTGTACCTCTGACAGCCTCACTTTGTATTTTAACTCAGTATAAACCTGATTGTTAGTGTTGTTCAAATAAAAATTATGTTTGATCCCAGATAGCATGGTGTTACATCTCTAGTCTCTAGATATCCGACATCATATCCAGGAAGCGGTTCTGTGTTCATTTGTGTGTTTTTCTTTTGTTTGGGAACGTTCCTGGATGCATAATATCTTAATGAGAAACAACAATCTTATCGAACTGAACATATTGTTGCCTGGAGGCCTCGACTCCTCACAACCTCCCTTTGTTTGAATCTGTATTCGCTCAGTTTGTTGTGTGGACTTCAGCCACATACGGAGCAGGTACTTTCATTCTCTTACTGAACTCTATTATGTTGTTCTCTGGCTTTTTCTTATTATTATCAAAAATGCCCCCCCCCCTTCATGCTGCAAAACATTTACTCAGGCGGTGGCTTTGCTCCTGCACATCATAACAAATGTGCTCGACCACATCATCTCCAGTAATGTCCCCATCTCCTTTGTTCTGCGCTTTATTTCCCCAAACACTCATTTTCCAGTTGGGCGGTTAATTGAATTCGGCGCTGGGTGTAAAGTAGAGCGTCCTCAGCCACAGGTGCCTGTTTGCCGAGCGAGGATAGATTAACCAAAAGCTGGGCTCAGATAGAGGAGAGACAACGATGCAGAGACGCACCCGCTGGGTAACTGATCGTGGTGTTCGGTGCTGGAAGCTCAGAGTCGCTTTCGGCTCTCCGGCAGATAGAGGAGCAAATCAGCTGCTCTGTGGCACAAAAGGAAAACTTGGATTCTAATAAGTCAGTGAGATGCTTGATTTGCTGTTGGCGACACGGAGGCAGGATGGATAGATGCAGCACGTACAGATGCTTGAGCGGCTTAATACACAGAATGAACCTGGTGGAGAGACTGAAACAAATAGTCCCTGAGTTTTTATTATATGGAATCTTCAAAAAAAAAAAATGAAAAAGTCAGCAGCAGTGTAATATAGTCAGTATAATCTTGTCCTGCTCTTCAGTGCACCAATTGAAACTTCTCATCCCTGACAGCTCCGGCTCCGCACGTCCCTTTAAATCACAGTAAGCTCGTGTTTTTTACCCTCAAAATATTCATCTATATGTGTTTGATTTTCATCGTCTTTTCTTGTTCAAACTGCAGCGGAGCCAGCTTCACCTTCCTGAGGCCGGCGGAGCAAAGCTGCATCCGAGGCCCACATCACCGACGGGGGCTCCGGTAGCTGCTTTCAAAAATAGCCGGAGCTGTCCACCTCTCACAAGGCGCCGCTGTCAGAGTGTCGCACCTGCTGGGGTGAGGCCCGTTGCATAACCACCTCCGCTCATGCAGAAGATCAGTGACACACGCTGAGTGCATGTGTGTGTGTGTGTGTGTGTGTGTGTGTGTGTGTGTGTGTGTGTTATCTAACAGAGCGGCCTGTCTGACTAAAGGACACTGAAGGTCAATGTGAATATAGCGTCTGCATTAAAACAGGGGGACATTCACTTTTTGCATAAATAGGAACAACGTAATGATCTTTAATTCTGCTGTTGACAAATCATCTGGACAAATCATCTCACTTTCCCATCACCGTGTGCAGCACTCAGCTTGCTTTCAGCAAATACTCTACATTTATAGTATTTACATTAAAAGGCTTGGGTGACACAGGGTCAAACTGTTTTCTCAAACATCTCTAACGTTTGCGGTAAAGCCTGGTTAAGAGATAAGCGGAAGTATTCATCCATCCATTATCTATAGTGCTTGTCTTTGTCGGGTGGTTGAGAGGTGGCGTGCCCCCTGGACGAGTCACGACCGTATCACAGGGCCAAAGTACAGATGGTAAATAATTCACACCTCCAATTAAGCCCACTCCAGTCAGCGTGTGTTTGGACTGTAGGAGGAAATAGGACCACATGTAGAAAACCCATGCAGACACAGAGAGAACTTGCAAACTCCACACGGAAAGACCCCAACTGAACCAAGATTCGAACCGGGAACCTTCTTGCTGTGCGGAGACAGCAAGAGTTAATTGATATTATCATCTGATTGTAATGATTATTCAGTTCTAGTCCCTATTAATGGCTGATTGTTCAATTAAAGCAGAAATCTGTAGTTTCCTGCTCATTTCTGCGTCTGCACCATCATATGGCGTTTAAGGAATTTTGTGCAAGTTTTGTTTATGTTAGAGAAATGGAAGCGGTCTATGACGCTCAAATATTTCATTATGCATGAATATCATAATTTACAAGTAAACACACAGACTAAACACACAAAGGCGAAGAGGGAGTGAGCAAGTGAGTGAAAAAGAAATAAAACTGTGGCGACAGCAGCTTAAACTAAACAAGATTTACAATGAAAAATGCTTCCAGTTGTTATCTCAAGAACAAGCACCCAAATCCCCCCTTTGCTTTATAGAGAGAACCTGCAGTAAAACAGGAAATAATAAATAGCACTTGTGCCTGGATATCCTGCCTGGAGTTTTAACACTGACTTTAATTGCTCTGATTTACTGAGTTAACTTATCTATAAAGTGTCCTAATGTGGCGTTCTCACCAGCCATTAGCTCCGTCCATTTTAATACAACTGTAAAACACTTTAAATGCTTTAATACTCGCGTTCCCTCAGATGCTGAGGAAACGTGCTCGGCTGTTGACTTACTTCTCACAACGAGTCACAATTAACTCTGTCTACTCGTGTATGTGATGATTAATGCTGTATGTTACAATGATTGTTTCAAAATGTTTGACACAGTAACTGAGCTTCAGGGTTAGAGCCTGTGACTTTATTCACCATTACTTCTTTTATTTTAATTTATTTTATTCTTCATGAATTTAATGTTTTTTTTCCAGTTAAGTCAGAGCACCACCCGACTCGATCTTGGCTGCGATGCTGCCCGGTAAAAGACAAACATCTAACATCCACAATTACATATAAAGGACACAGAACTACACCTTTTTTAAAATAACCTGAGCTTGGACCCAGGAACAGACTTAACAACTGAATTCAATGAAAGCCGACTGTTGGGCCTGAGTGGAAATATTATGCACTCAATCTTCTTCTTTCTGTATTTTACAGCTGTGTTTTTGTTTACTGAACAGAAACTGAATGAGACTTTTCTGAGGTTGCATCCCTTCCACCATTGGGAGGGGGTGGGGGGCTTTGAAAGGGGACTTTGTATGCTGTGAGCACAAGCATAACACACTCAGCTGGTTTGATGATCTGCCCGGCTGAAATGAGATGGATTTGGAATCGCGATCCGAGGAGCGTCTGCTGTGAATTGCATGAGCCATGTTAGCTGGGAGGTGTAGCGAGTCAATTACAGCGTGAGTGCCGGGCAACGGCGCTCAATTTCAATCTCTGTTCTCGCTCGCCTTTAAAGATGCACGCACATCAAGAGGAGAAGCAGCCTTCGACCAAACACAAGAGCTTCACAGGTTGATGCACAGATGGAAGAAGGGAACGGCCTCGATGGCGAACACGGCTCTGCAGTGAAGTTAAGAATAAAGAAGGAAGATTCGTGCCCTTGTGAGATTCTATTGTAACTATGCCAAGTTCCGTTGCGGGTGACTCAGCTGCAATGACCTTCACTGATGCACCTCGGAGGAGATCACCCGACTGGAGACCGACTCTCTGGGGATAAAGTTTACTACGCTGTGTACGACCCACAGGTTTCTGGTTCCCGTAAATTTAGAGGGAATGAAATCAGCCAGGGAAATCTTTTATGTTTGATTCTAATTTCTTTGGACTGGGGAGTTGGACATTGTTGTCACCGTGTGCTTTGAACACCATTAATACAATTGCAGAACTGCCTGTGCCTGTTGTAACTGGATTTGAAGATTCGTTCTTGACCTAAGAAGCTGTCTAACACATCTCATGGCCTTCATCATGATCATTCATTCTTCATTTTCATGCAGGATAACATAGTGACTGTTTAAAACCTTCCAAAATGTGTATTATTATATATACTACATTAATTATTTGGTATTTTTGTCATTTGTCCATGTCATATGTAGTTGTAGCACAACCATAAAGATGGATGACATGACAGCTCGGCAAACGTGAGGCCTATTATCTCGATCACCCCCTGGTGGCTAACTGCAATGGGTCACAAATGCCTCCTTCATGTTAGTGGAAGGGACATGAACCAAACCCAAATGTAATAATAGTGTCTAAGATTCTGAGATGAGCACAACCAACAGTCATCTCTGCCTCATGGTCCTGGTCAGGTATGAAGCTACTGAGTAAAGATAATCAGAAACATGTCATTTTAAACGAGTTCCGTGATCCAGCCAGGAGAGAGGAAGCAAAGCTTTATATTTCATTCAGCCATGTCACCTTTCAAAGGATCACCAGGATGTCTCTGTACAAATTCTTCTGATGTCACAAGCAGTTTTCTAACCACAAGCATCATTAGGCACGTATTTTGTGCGAATAAAACTGGGCTGTGGTCGTTACGCTGCACATTAAAGAGGAAGCACATGAATCTCTAATTTTTAGAGGCTGCAGATGGAACACAAACACCTGCTCTGCTGTCGTCTCAGATTCCATCAACCATCATGAGCTTGATTACAGAGCTGCACACAGTTGTGACACATTTCTATAAGAAACCAATGATGTCGTAATAACACTCATTTAATGGTGATTGGGCCTTTCATCAAGTATAGTCATATTTTGAATCTGCATGTTAACGTTGACGTAGTTAAACTGAAGTGAAGAGATAATCTGATGTGTCTGAAGTTTCCTCCGCCACCTGCAGCCAAGATCCAAAATGTTTTATTGACACAAAGATTATACAAGTGTGTTAAATGTTCGCAGGAAGGATGAAATAAAGGAGTAAATAAAAGACAGAACAATAATAATACAGACAAAAGTAGAGTGAAAGAATGAAATGTGTGAAACTTTGCAACAGTTCTCACTCACAGAATTTCTCACACTCATAAAAACCAGTTAATAAATTTTTCATCAAGATCCATGAATTATTCTCAGAGAAATCAAGGAAAAGGTTGAAAAAAATGTTGAAGAAAGTGAAAAAAATAAATCCTGGATCTACCCTGACTCACACTGCACCCTCCATCACTGTGGTAACCTGTCCAGTAGAAACCAGTTACCTAAACAAGCCAGATTTATTGTTGTTTAAGATCTCTGTATTATTTATCTAGAAATGTTAATAATGTAAAAGAAAGTGAAGAAAAAAATGCATGGATCCACCCCCTGATTCAGATCGGCTCCAAAATCCTGCAAACTAACATACAAACAAACACACAGGGAAAACATTGGCGTAGGTGATAATATAGGAAAAGTCATTACCAAGCCATTAGATTAAATAAATGTTTTCACCGAAGTGGTAAAACTAGGTGATGGCAGAAGTCACTGGGAAAGTGAGTATGAACTGAGAGTCACCTTTAGTGAGATCTCCCACGGATTTTATGTCAAGAAATGATGTGGGGAGCAAACAGAAGCCGACACACACACACACACACACACACACACACACACACACACACACACACACACACACACAAACACACACACACACAAAATAACAAAATATTTGCATTGACACAAAAACAGGTCTGTCTTTATCTGTCTGCTCCAGTTGTAAACTGACACAGATATGAGATATGAGGAAAACACAATAAAACAATATCCTTATTTTTTTCTCACTCCCTCTCGCTCTTACCCAAATACCTCCACCTCCACCCCCCCAACCCCCCCGCGGCCCCAGCTTGACCATTTCACAAACCAAAAATAATAAATATGTAAATACAGCGGCTTGCCCACACAACTTTCTTTCTCAGTTACACTATTGTCATGAACACCTCCAGGTTTTTGATACAGTGGGGACGATAAGGAGGATTTGCCAAAAGAACAAATTTATATTCAAACCCATGCAGGCCCTGAAATGAATTATTTTTAAACACATCTCCGAATCTTTTATATTTTGCTCTTTTAACCGCTGGAGGGACTCGCAAAGTGTTGCTGTCTGAACCGCAGTAGTCCATGTAACTCTCCCATCAGCCTCTGTTTTAACTATTCATCACAACTAATAGAATTTCCAGTGATCTCGTCGAACGTGGACAAAGGTGGCTGGATGTTGCCGCGGCTCTCAAAGGGCAAAGTGAAGTTAGATTTAAAGTTAAAAGAAAAGAAGTCGGCGTCATAATTGGCAGAGAATGAGGGAACGCGACTAAAGAAGTAGCAATTAATCTGCCCAGTGAGGTGTTGGGGGCGACAGGGAGCGTGATCATTATTTAAAATTAGCTTATTTATTGCAGTCATCCATCAGCATCGAGGAGCTGTGTTCACACTCACTCCTTCTCTCGCTGGCCCACAGTCCTGGAAAACAGATATTATTGAAACAAGAGCACTTTTCAGTCTAATCGTGTTGAGATGGCAGAGAGCGCAGGATCAAATCAAAGTGAGTGAATGAGTCAAGCTCCATTTCTGATGTCAGAATGCCCTCAGTGATATACACCGACGAGAGAAATGTTCTGAGTTTGATAAGTTTGACATCTTTGTCACCATGTCCTTCATGTGGATTAACAGAGTTCTTTTCGTAGTAATTTTGATGACCACAGATTTGCAATTAACGTCTGTCCGGACGCATCCGTCAAGACACATTTGGGGCTCGATCACTCAGATCACATTCAGAGCTGGTCTGGTTCGGCTGATACACTTTTTAAGAAATGAACGTAAACTATTTGAAGGTCTAGTATCAAGTGTTCTTGGGTCCACTTAGGGAAAGAAAGACGATAAAGCACGGTACGCATTGATGTGAATGATATTGTGTGATTGATAAATAGTACTGTCCGATGGGTGCAGGTCACAGGTGTAGGTGCTGTGTCCTCAAGTTCTCTTTTAGGACTTTTAGCTGTGAGAACGCAGATGTACTCTGGTCCACATAAAACTGTCTGATGTCCATTTACCAGCTTCCATCTACCGGACGAACCAAAAACATATCTTTCTGAGTACCCATATTTTTATTTATATAAAAAGGCCACACTGCCGTCGACCGCGCCATAATCTTCCTATTATTTTCCAAATTAGTCAAATTTGATTTTATTGTGAAACTTCACTCCTGGGTCTATCTCTTCTTCTCACTCCAAAAAACATGTGTACAAACATATTGACGTATTATCGCTTTAGTCGTAACATGGTTTACACAAAAAGAAATGTCTCACATGTGTATTTGCGTGAAGGAGCATTAAAGGAAACACATTGCATGTTTTCTCAAGCCGTGTGTGAGAGGACAGATGTTGGGACCAGATGTGAAGAGGGCCTTTTTTTTTTTTTTTATAATTTGCGAAGCTAGTGTATTTGTATAAGTCTGACAAAGATCAGAATGAGTGGAGATAAGTTCCTTCTTTGTACTGTAGTGAAATAAATTGTGTTTATTGGACAGTTAACTGCATTTTGTCACGCTCCCAAAAAGTCACAATGACTTTGAGACAATCAGTGAGGACACAGGTAATCGAATTAGTTTGAGTTTCCAGAGAATATCGCATTATATTGAAAAACCGCTCTGCAAAAATAATTAAACAAGACAATCTGCAGAAATATATGTCACAATAACTTACAGATAATGTCTGTGTCTGACGTATTTTGTCACTTAATCTCACAATATATGCCAGGAGATGTAACTCATGCTGAATTCAGCTGTATAAAAACATCAATAGCAGTGATTAGGGCTGTGCTCCAATCCAAATTGCCTTTTTATTGCCTGTTTGGGTCAATGCTGTGAATATTAGTGATGTAAACAAAGGCAAAATAATGCAAGTGTGGCCGATACTTTGGAATCACTTCACACTGACAGCGGCTCAAAAAAATCTGAAAAATAAGCTCTGGACCATGAACCAAACCAAATAAATCTCCTGACTAACAAAGAACAGACACAATAATGAGTTTCTTCTGGCCACAGAGGATAAAGATAAAGTTGTCATCCTGTCGACTGAAGCCGTCCATCAGAGATGATGCATACCTCATGCTGATCGCGTCTGCAGGGGTCAGTTCCTCCTTCCTTCAGCCGATGAGCATCTCGGAGTGAGATCTTGTCTCTCCTGTCGAGACAGACGTCAATACCTCATCTCATCATGTGGGCGACTGTAAACCCCGATCTGACCTCAGCCGAGGGTTTGTTCTCCCGTCTGAGAGAAGCTGCAGCTACAAGCCAAATGAAAAATTACAACAACTGTGGAGGTGAGCACTTCTTTATACTTTCAAAGCTCCTTTTACTCTCATCAATTAATGTAATTTCAAAATATTCACCCGATCTCCTTGATTGACTGGTTTACATTTGAGTGGTTTGAGTGACGATGGGAAGACAGACAACAATAAAAATCATTAAGAGATGATGCGCTGTATATTTATACCTGAATTAGAACTGAACCACAGAACACTACAAGAAATAAGAAATACATGCATAATTTGCCTTATTTAAATGCATATAAAAATGATATTAAGACTCAGAAAGTAACATCACTCTCAGACTGTAAAAGCACAGGGCTTAACCACATCCACATCAGGGTCAATCTCCCATGATGCATCATTAATTCGACCCCTGGTTTCCCCCTGAGCTGGTTAGTAAATTCTCATCAGTTTTCAATAGATTCCTCAGCTAGGGGATCAATGGGACTATTTGACAAGTGCAAGTCCAAAGGGGGGGATTTGACGCCCGGCACCGGTCTCAGCCAGTTGCAGCTGTAATTGGACCTGCCTGCCAATCACTGTCGTGTTTGTTAACAGTGAAATGACGCGGCAGCTTCGGAGACCTGTCGGTGCACAGTTGGTGCAGCAGGAGGCTGAATCTGTGCACGTGGGTCAGTGTCGGACAAACAGAGAGGCTGCTGACTCTTTTCCGTGAGTGTTGCATGACAGGCTCTTTGTGGTTAAGAGTTCATGTTTTTACTGATAATTGGGTTTGAGGTCGAAAAATAAATTGGTCCGCATCACTGGTGAGAAGGTCGGCAAATGTACCAACTATTACTGACGTGAAACCTTGTGTGGTCATTCAGAGAAGCCTCGCAACTTTTTAATTTATTCATCTGGGTTTGTGTGATAATGCTGCTTTTGGGCAGGCCTGTTATTAATCTGCAAAGACAACTTTACTACACGGATCACAAATGATCCCATTACAAGGTGGGATGCATCACCAAGTCAACTGTGTCCTAAAGACGACAAATGATGCTAGTTCAGTTTGTATTTTTTTGAGCATTAAGTTCTGTAAAGGTAAAAAGCCTAAAGTAAAGCACCTATACTACCCACAGAAAGTGAGGGCTGCAGCCGCTGTTTCCTACTTGCACTTGAAGCACTTGACGAATCTCAACCGAGTGACACTGAGGTTTTCTAAAACTTTTCTCTTTGCTCTGTCGTATATTCGTTAGAGTAGATCATTTTGGTATGTGTTCAAAACATAATGACAGGCTTACGTTTATGATACCTGCTTTCTGGACTCTCAGACATTCTCAGAGAGTCCTCCAGATGTTTACCTCAGAAGTTCTCTACCTTTTTGAAATGATCCTTGACCTTGGGAATGACCTCTGACTAGCTAATGGATGGGTGTAGAAGGAATGTTCTTGACCAATGTGTCTTCATGTTCGGACACAAAAACATGTCCCTCTTTAGTCAGAAATCCCATGGGGGACGGCATTTACCTGAAGTCATGGGCGGAACCAATCTCTCTATATATACTGTGTGTCCGACCCCTTGAAGTCAGACTTTCACTATTGGCTTGTGATGTCTCTGGGTATACCATGGTGCCCGTCTGACCTGTGAAACTTCTGTGTAATAAACATTATTATACTTGTAAGTACTGGGTCCGCGGTCCTTTCCTTCATCATCAAACTTCGACCCTTCAACCACATCAACCTCTCGGCTGACCAGAATACACTTCAGCTCTTAATGTAATGTCGTGACTCCAATCTGTGAATATATTTTTACATGATTTTTATTTAGATTCTGATGTATTTTTAACTAAATTTCCTAGAACTTGAGTGTTTTGGACACCATGCACTGTCACAAAAAAGGACTCCTTCTCTGTCTTCATACTCTCAACCCTTCCTCTCCCTCTTATGCATCACTCTGAATGGTCACTCACATCCTGCAGCCAGTGGTGCTGATGCTGCAAACAGCTTGATGCAGTGTATTTGTGTTTTTTTGTGTGAGAGAGAACATTGCTCTGTGGCAGCAGTTATCTGAGGGCATTGCCACAAGTGCTGCTATCTGAGCAACAGTCAGGAAGCTGCTGGAGATAAGATCCCATCAGCTGCTGCGGGCGAGACACACTGCACAGATGATCACACTCCTTTACTTTTCATTCATGACCCAAAAGAGAAATAACCCTATATGTGGGAAATAATTTAACTCCATCATATTGTGTATTATAGCCTTTTCATTATCCATATTTCAAACCCCACTCTCTTTTAGTGGCGGTGTCTCGTGATTTGTGGTGGGTTATTTTCCTTAAATGTCCTTGTTGTGAAATGCTGGCTGTGGATCAGAGTCTACTAAAAAACAGAAGCTCTGCAGCAGCAGGACAAATTGGTTTTGAAGCAAACAGAGCGGGTCACAGGCTCTGGAGCTGGAAAACTTTCATTGAGTTGGTTCTCATATCGCTCAACACCGAGCTGTCTGTGCACAGGGGCGTGACTTTTGAAAAGGAGCAACGATAAAGTTGATGTGAGCACTTACAGCGAATCTTAATACAAATCTGTAGAGGGTGGTTTGCCTGCCCAGGCTCGAAGTAGGAGTAGTGGAGAAGTAGAGTCAGTGTTGGGTTTTCTATAAACATCATTTTTGCATCAAAGATGGACAACACGGCAGCTTTCCAAATGTGAGGCCAAATCATTATGATCGCCCCCTGTTGGCTGGCTGCGGTATAAGACATAAAGTCTGCCTCCTCAATGTTGGCAGATGGACCAAATTACAAAGTAAAAGTACAAGTTGAATAATTAATGTTTTCTCAAAATGGTTACTGTAATTTTCGGTATTTCTTATCACACTGATGTCCAAATTTTCACTTTTCTACGAAGTTTGGCTTTAATTTGTTATTTAATGCTATAAAAATGTCATAATTGACAGCTGAGACTGACTCACGATTGGTTGAGAGCGATTGTATTGGCTTGAAACCCCGGCTGCACAAACCCCGGCTCCAACTGACGTCAAAAACACAAGGCACCGTATTCTGAATATTTTTGCTTCATTTGTGTACGGCGGGAGGAAGTGGAGACCTATCATCCATCTTTATACACCATCTAGAGGCTGCATACATGATAGATAGGCTGCATTCAAATTATTTCAAATGCATGACATGGGTTAGGGTTAGGGTTAGGGTTATCATTCAGTTCGAAATCATTCAGATTTGACTCGACAGCCCCCAGAGAGCAACTCGTCATTCCCCAGTGAGAACTCTGAGTGTCTCTCAGACAGAGCTCACGAGTGTCCTCACGACTTGTGAGCCACTTGTTATTCTTGAGTTGATCGTCCCCTGAAAAACAGACAGTCCAGTCCAGTCCCATATCCTGGAGATTTGTCCCAGCACCAGTGCAACACCTGCTGCCAATGCTTCTCCTCCTTCAGCTCCTGCCTCCCTTCCCTAATTGCCGATATTTATATTTTGCCAACCACGTGCAACTTGACCGGAGGCTCCTCCACCTGACCTTGCAGATGATGAGGAGGCGGAGCCATGGAGGACGTCAATGGATCAATTCTGATCCCATTGCTTAGGTGTAATGTGATGCAATTTGTCTAATGTGATTGGATTGAAGTCAAGAGGAAAACCCTTCACGTCTCTTCCACACGTTCAATAAACCTTTACTCGACTGAATTCAGGGTCTCAACCGGAAAAGTTAACTCTTTTTTGTGTCTTTGTGATGATTTCAACGATCATTGTTCAAGTGAGAGACTGTGAAAGGAGATGAAGAGGAGTTTGATAAGAGGTGGTGTCACCTTGATTACCTTTGTGTTCAGATGATAGGCTGAATATTCTGAGTACTCATCCAATTGTGCTTTTCTGGTTTGAAACAACTCACCAGATAGAAACCCCGAAGCCTTAGTTTCTTTAAGCATGATTTTAAAAACCTATTGATTTTAGTTTCATTACAAAACGAAACAGACAGCTCTCAAATTAGCAGTCAACTGATCTAGTATTTAAATTCTACCACTTACACCACTACCACCACCAATCCTCTAGAAGGGTGTTTGGAGAGCAAATACCTCCGCCCAGGCTTATTGGCTGTTTTAAAACCATATTGCATGTATTGAGATCTGAATCCGAGCTGGATCAGCACTGAATATCACTATTGCAAAGACAGCACTTAGGTGTTTGTGCTTTGCAAAGTTATTCATAGGTTATTTTTTCCACCAGAAAGATCATTCTTTTTTGAAAACGTCAAATCTCGCCATGTTAAAAACACAGAATCTGCCCATTTATTGCATATTTGAATGGGTTCTTCTTTGGGTGATGCACGATTACCACCACAGACAAACAAACAAACAAACAAACAAACAAACAAACAAACAAACAAAACCTCCAGAGGAAACACTCAACTCCAGACAAGACTCTGGGCGGCAGATATCAACGCATGCTTAAGTGCAAAGTTGTAACAATGCTAAATGTACTGCTGCTATGGAAACGTGTCAGTCGTGGTTGCTATGGCAGCAGAATATTCAACTGGACCAATTTGCCGGTGGCAGAATAGTTACTACGGTTACCAGCTACAGTTTGAAACAAGAGCTCAGTAGCACCGGTGAATCCATGGGCGTCTGTCCTGAAATACAGCACCAGGGTGTAAAGGTGAGACTTATTGCCGCCTGTGAGACAACATTCACACTCGTGTCCTGCGTGACAGTGACAGCTCAGATTTTACTCCTGCTGATTTACAGAAAAAGAGCCCGAGCTGAACTGAGACACACAACCATCAATACCGTTTCTCCGGTTTAATTTCCTCCGAGATAGTTTTTAAACTGATCTCATTGTAACGGGGAAACTCCCAATGAGATATTTACTGGTGTCAACTGTATGTGTGTAAGAGCCAATGAGGAGCGATGTGGCACTGGAACAGGAAAACCAACAAGAGGCAGGAGGTGGTGAGCACACGAGGGGAAAGAGGTTCTGAGAGGCAGAGAAAAAGAGAAATCCTACTCGACATTCTATCAGGGGCAAGCAGCAACTTGAAATGAATAAACTTAAGCAATGAAAAAAAAATCTAATTTGAGTAGTGTGTGACATCCTGGATAATCCTATTTGTTTTAATCTCAGAGTTTTATATAATTTCTTTGTGTGAAGTGGTGGGTGACAGTTGGGGGAAATTGCCTGAGAGCTGTTCTCAGCCACAGTCACTTGACAGCTCGGTGGCATGTGTGTCAGAATGCAGCATTAATTAAATAAAAACACACTTTTCTACGTGTTTCTGACTCAGATATTTCCGTGGAGGGGGAATGTTCAGTGTGGTTAGAGAGGGAAAAGGATGGCGCACAAGAATCCAATGTAATATCATTGTAACTCACACATTCTGATATTAAACTGATCAATTATTTCCGTTTTGGCCTTTTCACCATTCGCTAATAGCAGCTATCAGAGGACGCTTTTATTTTTAGATCTTATCCACTAACGACTTAAAGAGAGACTTTGATCTCAGGAGCTGTAGATTCCTCGCAAAAGATAAAAAATGCAAATTACTTAAAGGGGAACTGTTAACTTTATGAATAGGATAACATGTTCATAATAGGCGATTAATTCAGAGTTAAAGTACACAGTTGGGGGGGATTTTCAAAGGGGCCGTTTGAGGCTTTTCATCCTTGTTTCTTTATTATTTTGCTGCAGGTCTACACAGCCCACAACTCTTGTCACTGTCGCCTGTTCTGTCCACTCGTAGCAATTTACTTCAACCATTCTGACACATCCGATGCCTGAAGAAAAAATATCATTGCAGAATTGCAAAAGTGATTTTCCAGTTCTGTTCTCTGCTTTCCTCACGAGAGCTTAGTCTGCCATCGGAGCTGAAAACCACATTTTAGCCATAAAATATCCATTAGTGCACATTCAGACAGATCGTGTTAGAGTAAAGGAAATTGCAGCAAAGTGTACATGGAAATAATGGTTTTAAAACCGCTTTGAAACCATAGGGTTGGTAGCATTTAAATCCAGGTTTAAACCCAGTTATCAAATCAAAATGATCTCTAATCTGTCATTATATTTTATTAAATTTAGCCTTCATAATATGTAAGTTACCACATTTACAAATAAAGCACAACTCGTAGATTCAGTTATGTTCTGTGATCATGGAACACTGCAAGTCTCAGCCACTGATTTAATCAACATCAACATTTATTCATCTACTCTGGCTAAAGCAAAGGTCAACTCCAGCCATTAATGAGAAATGCTAATATTCAACCTGCACGTTTTCAGCATCGTTCCTTACTGTGAAAAATACAGAGAAAGAGATTGGTTAGTAATAGATCTTGGTATTTTTCAAACTCTGATATTTTAGGGAAAAAGCTATTGGCTTATTTTGGGAAAATTGGAGAAGATGATTAAAACTCCCCTCATATTTGTGCACTAAATATAGTAAGGTAGCCAGGAGGTGCTTGGCTCAGCTTAGCTGGAGGCTGGAGGCAAACTGTGTTCAAAACTCAACCCACCGAGCTTCATGAAGCCCACAGATCGTATCTTTGTTAACTCCTACACAAACAATGTGAGTTGGTTCTAGGGGGTTGGGGGGGTTACGTGCAGTCAGTGTTTCTTGGTAAACAACAGCAACTTCCCAAAGTCGTGTCGCCATGGTGAGATAACCAGAGAGCCAGTGGAGTAAAGTTAGACGTTGTTGTTAAAGATACACAGCTGGTGGCGGTAAGTCAGTCGAGTACCATTAAAACATTAGAGAAGAAAACAGATTAAAAAATCATCAGGACACATGAATAAACTCCCATCAATAGGAACTTTGAGGTGGGTAGTGCAACAACCCTTAAGGTTTATGTGATGACCCTCTGTTTTTATTATTTTAGCTTTATTACTAAAATAATCATGGTTTTTCCATTACTCTGCCACACATTGCCATAATGAGCCTTGTCTGCCATTGTCATGCACGGAGAATAACTTAGTCAGAGGTAGGAATGAGAGCTTTAGCAAATTATAGTTGCTGAATCGATCAAACATTTAACCGTAACATTAGAGTAAATTGATACAAGAAGTAGATTCATTTAAGATTAAATTGCTCCAGGTCACCAGGTACCTAATGTTGTCTATCAGGAGGGAAATTAATGGGACTTTATTTTTTTGGAACCAAGGACGCTGCAAATAGCTTTTTCTAAGGCTGCAGAGTCGCACACTCACTGCTGTGACTCACAAACTTATGTAATGTTTTCCACAAATCAGAAAAATAAGCGAAGTTCTTTTTAATTACTGTGACAGATTTTTAACTTTTGATAAAGTCAGGATATCTGTTCCCGTTCAGCGTAGCTAATTATGCTTCACACTGTACAGCCCCAGAAGTGATGCACGCACATGAACTCTCATTTAATTCTTCAGAACATCAGCAAATTGCAGTATTTATTTAACAATTTCTTTAAGAAATTCATTTCAAATGCACCTTTGAGAACAACGGTCATTAATATCACATTAAAAGTAGAGGGGATCCAAATAGTACATTTGAGCCACAGCGCCGTTAAAAGAACAACTTCAGAACTTTCACCTTCAGCTGAGCATTCATTATCTCAGGTCATGTAGGATCTATATTCTGTTTACTGCAAAATTCTTCCCTAACTCAAAGGTGATTTCCTGCCCTCAGCTGTGGGAGGCTTCGTGCACCATTACTTCTGTTTATGGACGGAAGCAGATTGAGTTCCTTGATCCTCAGACACAGTTTGGCAACACCGCTGACCAGCTCTGGACCCCGGACAAGACCGGATAATAACCTGTGAGTCACCGTCTCATGTGACTCACACAGGAGAGACTGAGGGTTAAAGTCGTTCTGTGCGTAGGTGTCAACAGTGTAATTGTCTTTGATCTCAGTTTATAGATGACAGAAAATAAATGTTAAAAAGTTTTATTCATGTCCACCATCAATTACAGATCAACATGAGCATCTTTGAATCATCCTTTGCTCAGAGGGTCTCCCGGGGCTTCGGCACATGGCAGACGCTACACCACTTTCATCTTGCCATGTTTGCTCATTATGGGGCGAGCGAGACGCCAGCTGTGACTGGATTCCCTCTCTCGCCGGCGTCTCCCTCCTCAATCACGCAAAAACAAATGAAGAAGCATTTCTTCACAAATGAACAAGGAAAACAGCGAGAGGAAGAGCGGGCGAGGGAGAGGGAGAGAGGAGGCAACAACAGCCGGGAACACAGTGGCAGGTGAATAAATGATATAATCATGGGTAACAAATTTCCTCTGGCCCCTGGGCGTGGAGCCAGTGTATTTCACTGTGTTGTGATCGCTGGTACGAGATAGAATAGACCTGCTCCCCCGACATATTTCATCCTCAGTGAGGGCTTTGGCAGGGGCGGATCACAGAGGGTTTCAGAAAAATGTCGAGGGGCAATAACAAGAAAGATGGGGTCAAGGCCTCTGGACTCACAGCCTTCATATTCAACAGCAACAAGAAAATGGATCTCCATATATCCATGTGTATGAATGAAATATCTGGATAGATGAAGACATGAGTGCTTCAAGAGACTTTTGGGCCCCAGGTTAAAAGGGTCCTTGAGGCCCTTCATTGAACCAAACCACGATAAAAAATATTGTCTTCAACCAAACTTAAATTACGAAGCTTCTGGAATAAAACTAGTCGTATTAATCCTTGTTGGGTGGTTGTTGCAGTCTCCTGTACAGAGCCCATCAAAGAGGATGTTTTATTTCTCAGACTTGTACTGAAAAAAATATTGTTTATATTGATTATCATTAGAAATCAGACTCTCTCGTCTCTTTGAGAAAGAACAAACACTTCAGCGAAACCCTGATACCTTTGCTGCTTGAAGATTCTCTGCTTTTCTTTGTCAAACCTGATGGAGTTTGCACTACTCACGTCAATTTTATCCCTTTACCTCGGGCCTTGATTTATTTGTGTTGTTCTTCTCCGATGCAAGAATTTCCTGCTTTTCTTTTTTCTCAGTACAATTATTTGTATTTTTGCATTTTGGAGTATCAAATATCACCTCGGGCAACTGAAAAATTTAGATATTTTCCCAGGTTTATTTTACACTGTATAAACTAAACTATCAAGCAATTCCCCCCCAAAAAAACAATAATGAAATTAATTGTTACTTGGGGCCCTAATTACCCCTTCTGAAAGAAAAATAGCAGCTCGAAATGAACAAATCTCTTTACATTCTTCCCCAATTTCTCCAGTGTTAATAACTGGTCTGCATTTATTCACTCATTCTCACGTTTTAATGTGTTCCTCTTGTTACACGCTCATTATTCGCCTCCCTCGTAGTTTGTCCAGAGGTTAAGTTTTTAATGGCGACGACTCACCCCTCGGAAACACCTGCAGATAAAATGACGGCTGCTGTCGGCTGTTTTTAATGAGTTCAGGGACACACCTCACCACATCATGTCTGACAGGATTTTAATTCTGTGCTGCCGAGTGGGAATCAAGGTGCAGGAGATAAGAGTGCCTGACAGTCCAAGCTTCTTTTACATATGTACACATTACATATTATATACATAGCTTTATCCTTGGCTTAATATCAATAATAATACAACGTGAAATGCATTATTGTGTCCTACTGTTTTACTTTCAAGATAAGAATAGTCAACCACAACAGCAGATTGCTATAATGCAGTTTATATTTGTTTTATACATATTTTGTATCTTGGTCTATGAACAGGAATAATTTCTCACATAATCTATTTGAAGTTGAGCATAAAGTTGAACAACATATCTCACCTTACTGTGTGCAGGATTGAGGATTGAGGATGAAATGTGATTTCCATAATGAAAAAGTAGCCAAATTTCCCTTCAATTTTTGAAGCTCTACAGTAAAATCTTCTGAAACATGGAGATATTCGGGGTCACCATGAAAAAGAGTGGGGTGAAATGTATGCACCACCTCTCAAGGATTTTAATAAGATAATTTAATATGAGCAGGTTACGAGGGCCATAATGAAAAAGGAGACAAATTTGCCTTTAAGTTTTATTTTCTTTAAACATGACCGGGTTTTCACGAGCGACTGTTCGCACGGTCACACAGTCATTTACAGGAAGGTCTCTTTTATTTAGAAATCCATTTAGAAACAGTGTTCACCGTGAAGTGGGGGCTGGTTCTGAGCTTTGACCACAGTCCTGTACTGCTGCACAGTGTGAGCGCCACTCGACTGATCTTGTCTCTTTCTGGTGACCAAATTGCTTATTTTGCAAAGTATAGCTTAACAGTTCAAGGTCAAAAACACCAACCGGCCACAGGGAAATGTCCCGGTGCTCCCAATGTGCAGTCCTCCACTGGTGGGAACTGTTCTCTATAATATTGTATGATGTGATTCGGTACTACACAAATGAAATTGAATTGAATACCTGTGAATGCACCCAGTCGAGACATCTGCCGGATAACAATTACAATTCCTGCAATCCTTCACATTTAATACGGACTCGCTGCACTTCCCTCCAGAGACTTACTGTACTTCTACACAGGGAGTTCCAGCTCAGCGCTGGTGCCACGTCACTGTGAGGGAGTAATGGATGTCTAATCAGATTATGAACCGTCTCTGTGTCCTTTCAACCTACAACAGACTTAGACATGTCCAGAGGAATATAAAGGAAATCAGTTCCTCCGTCTCTGCCACCGGGCCTGAATCCCTTTCATCTCATTGTCTGATGAAATATACACCTTCAAAGGCGCACATATTTTAGATCAGGGGGAAGGCGATGGTTCAAGGAAATGAAAAGAGAAAGTTTCTCTTATTAGGAAGCTGTGCCTTCACAAAGAGTGGCCGGGTTGTGCTGTGTGTAGGACTCCATGTTCTGTGATGATAGCACAAAGAGCAAATCACACACGTCAGCTACAAGATGTTCGACAATTCTGACGCCTGAAGGAGGTTTAATCCGAAATGGACGATCTAATTACACGAAAACAACGGTTGTGATGTATCTTTCTATTTATCATTTCCCTCATGCATAGATAACCATTTGATTTATATAGCCACGATGTCAGAAAGAGTCATTATTGCTTTTCCTAGGAAGATAAAAGTCTGAATGCGTTTCCTGTGGGCCTCGACATATTGCAGTCTGAAGACGCCTGGTCGCTGGAGCTTACGGCAGCACTGACACTAATGGGCTCCGGTAATGCAATCGTGAGGTCATTCAATTAACGACCCAGGTTGATGTCTGCAGCTGATTCAAGCTCAGCAGAACATCCAGCACAGAAGAAGAGGAAAGAGAAAAAACATGTGTTGTCTTATCCTCTTTCTTCACAAACAAGGGTTCATTTCAAATATGCTTTTCACTTTCTTCTTCTTTTTAAGCAAATTATGTGATTATTTTGCATTTTATGATGATGATACACAGACAATAAAAATCACACAGGAGAACAGAAAAAGATATCATTAATTAAAACGTGAAATATGTTAGTTAAAGTGTTAATTGTTTGTTTTGGGGCAACAGAAGAAGCTGGAAACACTTTTGAACTGGCAATAGGTCGATGAGAAGATTTATTCGTGAAGATCAAGGACACTGGACGCCAATCTGCAGCTGCAACCTGCATCCATTGGACTGTACCAGCTGCCAATCACATGTTATCCACACCCCAATGCCACTGTGCTTCATTGTCTATTCATATTTCACAAAATGAGCATCAGGCTGTCTTGAAGAAGACTTTAAACGATTGAAGCGAGCGAGATGATAATTTACTGACGTTATAACAGTAGAGTTATTTCATCGTGTCATCTCATTAGAAAACACTTCTTTGTGCAACCAGTGGAGTTGCCCTCTGCTGGTCATTAAAGAGAACGTAGGTTTCCGCCCCGTAGCTAACTACCATTTTTAAATACAATCTATGAAGGAATGATTATAATCATTCTGTTGGTGCCTCTTTTCATATTAGACCTATTCATTTGTATAAAAATATCAATATGATCAGCTTTAAATCAGGGATCATAAACCAATGTGAACAATATATCTGATCACAATCAATACCCTACCTTATATGAACCGTTACTATAATTTTCAGGACTGCACATGCTTAACAAATCATACATGTCCACACAACCATAAAACAGGAACTGTCTACCTGCAGGTTTAGTGTGAAATTAAAGCTACTTCATTGTTTGGATCTGCATTGTAAACAAAAATAGCAATTTTACTGTCAGTGCCTGACCGGAGAGGACAGAGGACGGGGAGAGGCCAGAGCTCTCGGCTCAGAGAGGAGCAAACAGCAGCATGTCAATCTGGATAATTAGTGCTTACACTGAGGGAATAGGACTTTAATCAGCAGAGCTCTGTGATGATCATCAGTGTTCAGTGTTCCACAGAGAACCATCAGTCTGTTAATGAAGTCACTGACCCGCCGGCCTGTTGCTCCAGGCAACAAGAGCACAGGCATTCGTTTGGAACGCTCACTCTGACCTTCACTTGCTCATCCGTTCCTGCCTTCACTCATTCATTTACAGCCCCAGTCCAAGTGTGATCTACTGAAACCATTTCCACCGCTTCATCAGGCTGAAATCATCTATCATCAATGAAAAATATCACAATTAAATTTTAATCTTTGAATCCCAGTGACTTCTGTTATTCCCCTGAGCTCTTTTGTCATAACACTAGAAGGTCTATGAAATATCCAAAGCCACATTTTGTCTGGATATTCATGGTTCCCAGATGATGTACACAAATGACTATATTTTTAATCATCTAACTTTTCTTTTGGTGCTAAAGTTGAGGTTTCTGGCTTTGAGATAGTCTCGATCAACATTTAGATTGACTGCCATCATATTCGGTACAATCACTCAGGTCAGCCTCAGGGTGAATTATAATAGATCTTATCATCAACTGACTCTTATTCATACTGTAGATTTGAATTGATAATTTAACATCTGCTAAATTAACAACATTTCAAGGATATTGACCTGTATTTTTTTGTTTAGAATAACAAATGTCAACAAGCTAACTGCTAAACCACGATGTATTGGTATCCTGCTCAGAGCAAAACTTTTACTTCCAATTTCAAGTGGGGAGGTGAATACTGATCACCGGGCACAAAGTCATCCACCAGGCCTCAATTTTTCCCCTCCGAACTTGACTGAGCCAGAAAACTAACCGAGAGGGAAGTTTGGAGGGACACATTTCAACCGACTTCATGTTTGTTTGCATTTAATGCCGCGCTGGTGGACGCAGCCCGGTCATGATGGCAGCTGTGTGAATCCGAGAATGCCCGACCATCACTGGCTTTTTAAGCCAAGTGTGAAATGGGCTTTAAATCACTTTCACCCCGAGCAGTCACATTACTGATGGCAGCCTCTGAATCCCATGAAAGCGAGCGCCTTATCGCTTTGGCACAAATGCTGCAAATTAGTGAAGTAATTATTATGGCTTTAGCTTATAAATTCAGCCACAATCCTCTTGAAGACATGCGCAGAAATTAAATATTTTAGCAAGGCCCCAGTGGATGGAACAGACCAGAGGGCACCTTCCACAATCGAGTCTCATTCGTGTGAAATTTATCTGTTTGTTTCTGCGGCACGGAATGAAACCAAAAACACCTTGAGCGCCCCCCCCTGCCCCCCCCCCCGCCCTCTCAAATCATTATGCGAGGTCAGTTCATTTTTGTGATATTGTTTCATTTGACACAAACGGATGGAGAACAAACAGGAAAGCAGTGAACATCGCTCTTATGTGTTGTTGATGCCTGGAGCTTTCACTTATGATTTACTGCTTCAATGTGGAATTGCTAAAATAGATCCAAGAACTTAAAAACACTAACTTGGCCCCTTCCAGACTTGTAAACAGCACCCTGGCCTGGCTGGGGAACAGTTCCTCCCCACTGACACACGGGGCAGCACTCGAGGGACCGAACGACCCGCTTAAGCTCCAGATCCTTTTCTCCGTCTGAGCCTCGCTGACCTTCAGTGTGTCCGAGCTCGGGCTCCGTGCGGCAGAGAGGAGAGGGCAGCGTCAGGGGAGTGTTGCTCCTTTAATTACAGGCGCTGGACAAACACCGTAGTGCGATCACACCTGTGGGGCGCAGTCGGGTTCAGCGCCCGGTTCAGGTTGGCGAACCCGTCGGCCTCCAGCAGCTCCAATTCATCTTGGCTTTGTGTGTTTCTCTGGGAGATATAAAACGACACTGTTCCCCACTCTCATCTCATCTCATTCTCCGGAAGCTGTCTGTGCTGTGATGAATCATTTCATCTTCTCTTCATTGCTGGATGGCGGAGAGACAGAGCAGCAGGCGTCTCCCAGCCTCATGTATTGCAACCTCATTTTTTACAGACCTTAGACAGTGAATCAAAACATCAAATATTAACATTTCCTGTCTGCAGGAAAAAGATGACGATTGGAGCCGTCGCAGTCCGACTCATACTCTGCAGCTTAGCTTTGGCGTTTTTCATTTCCCTTGTTGTCTTGCTTTGTTCCAACACTAAATGATCTGTATGATCCTAAATTTGACTTCATCTGGCAGATACTGGACGAGGCTATTTCAGATAATCCCTCTCAAGGAATTGACTGTTGGTTTAAGCCTTTCCCAGGAAGGCGACTGTCCCGATCATTTCGTAGAATATGTAACTGGGTCTGCTTTTGTTCATTTCTGTCTGACAACAAGGATCGATAATTGTCTCGAAAATGACTAAAAATTGGCTTGACAGCTTGACAGGACAAACAGCACTGACGATAAATTGAAAATACACAATTTCTTCCCTTATTCTTTGAAGAGTTCGACGTCTAGATGTCTGCAGTATGTTTCAAGACATCACCATCACACAATGTCCGTCGAACACAGGCTCTCGAAGTTTCGCTGCAGTTCCACTTTCTTCTCTGCCCTTAACTATGACATATGCTCTTCTCAGGGGAATTGGTGCCGTGTAATGGCTTCAGCTCAGTCCGACACAAAAACAATAATGCTGCGGACCAATGACTGTACACAAAGATGGATGACTCCACCTCCTCCCACTTTCTTAAACTAAATGAAGTCGGAATATACCCGATTCTGGTTCTGCCATCTTGTGCTGGTGACGTCATTGAGTGGTGATGGGGAGTGAAGCCACGTTCTCAAAGTCAGACTGATACATCCACCAAACCGATCGCTGGTCAATCTCAACTATCGTAGCTATAAGGTGAGAAGAACTGCCTTGAAAATGAAACGCCTTTGTAAAGAAAAGTTTGGCCCATGTCCCATCAAGTGGAAACCCGCCCTTACGTCACCAATTGATTTGTGAACTTCTGTACAGCCTCAAGTTCGCCATTTTATTCAGAACCAGATGTAACCATATTTAGAAGTGCGGGGGTTTGATCCCAAGGACACGGCACGCCCACAAACACATGTGACTTGCACCCATTGGACGGTACTATAGCTGTCAATCACACAATATTCCTGCACTAATGCATTTCTTGTCTATTTAAGTCTAAAAAAAAGACGATAACTTACTAAATGAACATCATATTGTAATGAAGTAGCAAGACAGACTATAAACTCTGCATGAAGCTGCTAATTTTCACATAGATTTCTTCTTGTTTATAGTGGAGTTGCCCTCTCCCGGTTTTTAATATACATACACGAGGGGGCGGTGTAGATGACAGCAGCCAGCCACCAGGGGGCAATCTGGATGATTTGGCTTCACTTTTGGGGAGCCGTCCTGTCATCCATCTTTATTTACAGTCACTACTGTGGACACAAACTAAGATGCATCACATTTTCATTCCTCTGAGATAACTGTGGAGCAGATTGTATTTTTCAGACTCAATCACCGTCTTTTTCTCCTCCGCCTTAATTTGCACTTAAGACAAAGAACATTAGGTTTGGTGTGTGGTAACTGTGCAAAATGGATGTGAATATCTCAATGTTGAGAGCAGCTGTGCTTCCCTGATTGATATAGATGTGTAGGCTGCCTACATGGGGATTGCAATTTCCCCCCGTCTCTGCTGTAAAGTGCCATTTTCAATCACAGCCTTGCAATCAGGCCCCGGTTATACCTTTAACGCAGAAATATAGTTCTTATTAAAATAATAGCGAGCACCGCGATAAATCTTTTACAATACATGTATAAAACAGTGCGGGATCACTGGTGTCGGGTTAATGGGAAGACATCATCTTTCAAGTTTCCTTCCCCCTCCTCTGCCTTTATTTCCCTCAATATATTAATCTAGTCTGTATGAATACATGAATGAGGATAGGTTGACAGGTGACACACACTGTGAATATGTGTTATAAGTTATATATAAATTAATTAAGAAAGTTTGGCTACATGGGCAGTTCCACTAATGAAGCTTAACGGGATCCTCCTTGAAAAACGTGTTGATAGCAGTCAAAGATACAGCGATTATGAATATATAAAGTTCAGGTGCTCATTAACCGTGAATAAAAGGCTTGAAGATGGGATTCTCATTAATTTGATTTGTCGTATGCATTAATGAAAGAATCAGTGAGTTGATAGCAGACATTGCATTTGCCTAATTACATTATCTCCAGCTGAAGAATTCATTTTCTGTTTCTTACTTTTAGATTTGAAAGAATAACATTTTTCAGGACTGGAACTGACAATTATCCTTATTAGATTACAATTGTTATTTTTGGGATAAATCAATTAAAAATATTATAGGTTAGGGTTAACCCTAACTCTAACCTTTTTTTTGGTGTCAATATTGTGACTTGGAAGCCCAATCTGAGATAGAAATTGGTAATCCATTGTCCTGATGAATCATTTCAGTAATAAATCTTCCTGAAACAAACGTGGGACGTGCATGATGATATCTAAGCTAATTGTTATTTCTTTAACTGAAATGTCAATATTGTGGCTTCAAAGATAAAGAGGACAAATAGTAGTCGAATCCGCAGTCTCACGTTAATTCTTTTAACCAAATATCCATTGTCTAAAGATTTTTACTATTCAATATATATAGAAACAGCAAATGTCAACAGTATGATAAAGTAATCCGAAAACTTTTGGTGCTTAAGCTTTTTTTAAAGAGAGGACATTAAAGATTAGGTTCCTATCAGCCAACAAACAGCTTCTGTAAATAACAACGGCCTGGGGCTCAGTTTATTTCACACTATTAGTGTTTGACTGTCATGTAATGAAGGCGGCACACACTCGTTTGTCTATCACACACTTGGCTTACTACCATACTGTCAGAATTTATATATGACTGCATTAGTGTTGTTGACGTGTTAGAGTCACACATTTATCTGCTCATTTAAAGGTACTTGGTCCCATCAAGAGCAGGACAAACACTAAATGATTTATTGAAATGTCCTCAACTGTACGGTGCATCTGAAGGGAGACAGATGTAGTCCTGTGTGTTTCTGAATGTGTGTGTTGTATTTTTATTATCTGTGTATAGGGAGATAAAAGTAAAACACGTCTGCAGGGTTTCCTGTGTCTGTCACCACATCAAACAGTATCTTATTCAGCTGAAGATGAGAAAAGGCTGAGAAAAGAAAACACACCACTATCTGAATACATCAGACTCCAGTTGTCATCATCCCTGAAACCGAGTAATTAAGGAGCTGTGACTCGTGACACATCACAATTCAGCGGAAATTACACCTCGGGGCGGAGAAATCGTTTTCCTCTCTAGGACATCCTTCTCTGCAAGGGAGCGGACTGCAGGTTTGCAGAAAACATCAATTGAAACTGAGACTGTTGGATCACAGCAGCCGCACGGCGCTGGTAGACTGTATAATTTTGATATGGAAGACGACAAATTGCTCAGGACAGTGTTTGAAAGCACGGGTAGCCGGCGTGACCACTGGGAAAAAGCAAGAGCCGAAAACCATGCTGGGAAAATGCTGTGGTTTTAAATGCCTCCTCTGCCTTTAGGAGGCTATGTTATATTGTGAAGCCATAAAGGAAACGGCAAGAATCCTTTACGTTGGCTTTTAGATTGTGTGTGGGTGGGGGGAACCAACAGTTCATATAAATGGTTTGTAAATCTGTTCACTTGTCTTTATTTCTAATGGCTGTAATAGACAATGCTCAGTTCTGCAGAGACTACACTATACTATAGTCAGGAAACTGCAAAATGGTTTATTGACTTCAACACATTGTGCTGAAGCTATAGAGCATTAACTGAGTGGTGCCCTCTTACAAAGATGTTTCAGAAGACAAAACAGGAAATGCACATAAGTCCACCGAGGTAGATTGGCCACTTTATCACCATATTGAATTAAAAGTACATTGAGATCATTATTCAGATCTGCACCATATTCCCCCTGTTCATAGCACTATACATATGCCTGATATATTCATAAAGATCCATGTATTATTTCTTGAGATTCAGAGAAATGTCGGAACATCCTACCGTGGAATATAAAAAGAATGTGAAAAATTCCTGGATCCCTTCCCTGAATCAAATCTGCTCCAAAAGTTCATGTTTTCTTCCGTCGCATGTCCTTCCACCAGCTTCAAAAAAAAAACTGTAGTTCAGCAGTTCTTGTGTTATCCAGTAAACAGAAATGAAAAGCATGGTGGAGCTAATAGAACCCTTATATCCACCTGAAAATCCATCTAACTGCCTTTTATCTATTCACTGCTCAGTTTGGGCCAAACTGTTTAGTGAATAAGTTTATTGAGCCCAGCACATTTCACAGAGCAAAACCATAAAGCACAATTGTTAAACTGAAACAACAGAAACCAAACAATAAAACATGAACACTTTTGGGGAAACCAGACAATTGAAGATAAGATAAAGGAATAATTCTTTTTTTTAAATGCGGCTACAGAGACCGCAGATCTTATGTCTACTTATCACCAAAATCTGCAGCTTTCCTTGGCTTCACAGAGCTTTAAACTGAGTTTCAGTTCACTGTTTAGCTGGTCAGGCTGCATCATCACTGTGTTCATTCACTCTCTGATTTATGTTTGGCTGCAGCAGGAGGATTTTCACAGTGGCGGTCTGAAAACCCCACTGTTCACTAGCTAACTTACGGCAGCGCTTAGCAGCTAAAGGGACAGACATTTCCCTCAAGTTGGTAGAGACCAAAAATGGAGCAAAAAGAGTGAATTTTAGACAGAAGTAGGTTTTGGCAACTGTTGTATGTTTACAATAAATAAGGAACTTCTAAGAAATGTACCATATCAAGTTGTAATAATGTTATAATACAGTGAGTGAACCCTTTGGAATTACCTGGGTTCAAGAATTTATATCTCAAATTACAACAAATTCTTGCATTATTATATATTGAATATAAGAATTATTGTTTTTGTCCATGTTGATGGACTACATCATTAAAATGGTCAACAAAAGCCTATTAACTTCTGCAGCTGAGGTGAATAAAGGTCCCGGTCACTGTTTGAGGAAACGCGTTGATAAAGTTTGCAGCCGGACTTCAATGAGGGCTCTGCTATTTGGACCGACAGCTGGAGTTTATGTTAAACACTATTTCACATGTAGGCCCGTGGTTTTTTCGTCAATGTACAATTTAATTTCTTGTGATTTACAATGAACAAATGTATTCAACACCTTAGTTACAGCTCCAGGACACAAACAAGTGAGTGTAAGTGAAAAACATTGAATGTAAAGCAGAACGTCTGCAGGGCAACTTTAATTTCCTGCCAGTCAAAGAGATGATTAAGAGTTTCAGCTCTCAAAGCTCCATCGGGCATTTATCACAGTGTACAAGTGTGGCTCCGTATCTTCACAATTTGTACATCAACCGACCCGCAGCAAACTCACCAAGATCACTCAGGTGCATCCCATTACATTGCGGCCTGAGGCAACAGAGAGAAATAAGATTTCAAAATCAATCTTTGTTCACTTTTTGACACCGAGAAGTGAAATTTTGCTCCGTCAGATAGAGAGAAAATGAGTAATCGTGAACAACTCTTAAGCAGAAACAAAAGAAAACAAAAAGAAAACCTGACAGAATCCGCGTGAATGACAATCACATTTGAAGCACGCTAACACAAACAGATGTCACCACACATGCTGACACAGAAGGTTTTAGTTTTGTCAGAGAGCCGATGCCTCTCTGACAAACCCGCTGTGGCTCGGAGACGACGGAAATTTGAATATCTACGACCTGTTCGCCTCAGAGCTAATCTCAATGTCCCTCCCATGTGCTTCTTATCTGAAGGGCTTTCTAAACTGGCACATTCCCCACAGGGCAGAAAATAAGCCAGTGCTGCAGTCGCGGCACTACTGCACCCAGAATTCTTGCACCATTTGTTCAGACTGGAGTCGTAATTCCCATCGTGGCATCTGCTCTGCCTCTCGGTCGATGGATGGAACGTGCATATGTGGCGAATGCGGCCCACTCCGGGGCCTTTGTCGTACGTGTGTATGGGCATGAGTGTCTCAGCCGTGGCATCTTTCCATGGCAGTAGATTTTAATGTTTCCACTGAGGGGAGTAATTGCAGATAGGCTCGAGCAGAATGGCAACACACACACACAAGCACACACATACCTCATTGGGCGAGTACACACACACATTCTTGCCCACTTCACACTGAGAGGGGCCATAATGACGGCGCTAATGGTGTCTGCTATCAAAGGCAGGAGAATTAGTCATGAAGGACAACAAATGTCAACATCACAGGCACAAGCTTGTTAACGGAGATGTTTAGATGAGCCGAGTAAACAAACTCGCAGCAATTAATAATGTCACAGAGGCATAAAGGGAATTGTGGTAATGATGTTGGAAGAATGACGGACGCTTCGACTTTTTCTGTGAAGCAACAGGAATGGGGCGGAAGGCAGACAGGTTTTTCACTCATACGAATCTGTGTCTTTTAAAACTGTGTCTCGACAGCAAGACTTTTCCACATTGCTGTGCCAAGCAAAGCTGTAATTAGTTGCACTGCAGTGAGAGGATGAATCAGGCTTTTTTATTTTTTTTTCAGAGCTCAAGTTCATGGAGGTTTTATTTCTGGGCTCGGAGGAAAAGACCAATTAGGTTCAAGTCTGTGCTGAAAGACAACAAAAGGAGAGATATAAAGAACTCATCCCTCTGCGCTCTCATGCCCCAGTTCAGCTACGACTCCAGTGTATGACAGTGGGTTTGATCGCCATGTTAACTTTGCACCCAAGATTGTTTCTGTCTGGAAATCGTGCGAGAGCAGCGTGATCAGAGAAGTTTCGGGGAGATGCATTTAAGGATTAGCTCAGGCCCGAGAGTGAGCAGGGGTTAAAACTGCTCAAATTAAATAAGAAAAACTTTTGATCCTCAGTAAGGAGGGGTTGCACGAAAGAGCTTCCAAAAATAATTGTGTTTGCCTGACACGGCTTTACTTACAAAGGAAAGAGTAAAACTTCTCGCACCTGTCCTCCGGGAGGAGAACGGGGGCAGAAGTTTGCCAGAGGTAATATTGTCTTAGGAAGAGGCAGCGGAGACGATACATTATTCATCTCGTCTGGTCAGCTTCAAAGGCTCAGGAACAGTCAGGCATCAACCTTTAGTGTTATCACCACGGAAAGCCTTGTCGTTTTCATGTTCTCCAGGAGCAGCCTAACAAGATGTTGTGTTATTACGAGGTAATCACATGACGGATCACAGCTCAAAGCTGAAGGAGACAAAGGAGTAAGAGAGAGCATTTTCTCAAACTCATTTCCTGAACTGTTAGTTGTTGTTGTTGTCGCCCGTTTTGAGGTTTGGCAGCAAATGGTCTGTCCTGTAATAACTGCAAACTTATAACAAACTTGACTGAAAAACCTACCATTGAAACAGTCTCACAAGGACCTCAAGTAGTTTATGATTCCATGAGGATATTACTTCCAGGTTATGTGAACAAGATATTAAATGTTAATAAATATGAATTATTAATAAAGGAGTCAGGAGCTATACAGTGATATAGTGGAGTAAGACACACTCTCATTCCGGTCATGTTAATGTTAGTGCATGTGATAGCCTCCATATGAAACCCTTCCCATGGTTATAGAGCGAGCCTCTTCGTGGGCTCGTACTCCAACATGCTCTTGATGAGGTCAAACAACTGGTGGTGTTCCTCCTCCTCCAACAGCAGATACCGCCGAAGAGGTTTGCAGTTTTCTCTGATGTATTTCCCAGCTGACGAGCTCTCGTCTTACGTATCATCCTAGAAGGCACTGGTCCTAGGATTCTCTCCCTCATGGCCAAATGCTCCCTGTTGTTGTGAGTCTGAAATAAGGTGAAGCCCAGGTAATATTCAAACAAGATGCACCAAATGCTCCACACGTCACAGGGTCACGGTAATGCAGAGTGGACACAATGGTGCTGTGGTGCTCTTGGTCAAAAGTCAGGGGCATAAAACAGGTAGTCCCTAAATTGATCACAAACTGCCCACTTTAAGGCTAAGAACTCAAGCTTACCACTGTGGAGATGATAACTCTGCTCTGCTGGTGTTAACCTGCGAGACCCATAACCAATCACCCTCATCTTTCCGTACTGTTTCTGGTGGAGGACTGCTCCCAGACCTTGTTGGGAGGCATCGGTGTGAAGTATAAAGGGTTGGTTGAAGTCTGGGTACCCAAGCACTGGTGGGTTGGTTAGAATGTCTATGAGGCGCTCAAGAATCTGCTGATGTTTATTCCATTCCACTGGGGTATGTGAAAGCAGTTGAGGCCCCTTTGTTTTCCCCTTGACAGGCTTGGGTTGTGTTGAATAGGGCTTTACCTGAAGCAGCTCATATAGTGGTCTTGCTATACGTGAGAAGTCTTGTATGTATGCTCGGTAATAGCTAAGGAAACCTAGCAGCCTCCGAACATCTCCTACTGTCCGTGGAGTTTTCTCCTTCAATGCTTGAACTGCCTCATCATCTTTTGGATCTACTCTCACCCCATTTGCAGACACTAGCCGACCCGACCAACGTACCTGGCCTCGTTGCAAAATAATTCAAACTTTTCTGGCCTCAACTTAACCCTGTGGCGCTGTAGAGCTTGGAGTACACTGCAATTCTCAATTGCTCTTATTTAGCAAACAGCTTTTAAATTTAGCTTGAGGTTGTTCAAGGCATATGATGACTGAAAATAAAGACAATAAAGATCGATACTTCATTAAAAAATAATGTCTTTTAATAAACTTTGCTGCATATAAGGGTACTGTTGACACAAATGCAAAGAAAAATCTAGTTTTCTTCTCTCTATGAGGTCAAACAACTGGTAGTGTTCCTCCTCCTCCGACAGCAGATACCGCCGAAGAGGTTTGCAGTTTTCTCTGACGTATTTCCCAGCTGACAAACTCTCGTCCCAGTCCAGACGACCCGGATAGAAATATTTCTGCTTCCTCGTCTTGCGTATCATCCTAAAAGGCACTGGTCCTAGGATTCTCTCCCTCATGGCCAAATGCTCCCTGTTGTTGTGAGTCTGAAATAAGGTGAAGCCCAGGTAATATTCAAACAAGATGCACCCAATGCTCCACACGTCACAGGGATGGCTCCAGCCCAGCTCTAGCATGACCTCAGGGGCACGGTAATGCAGAGTTGACACAATGGTGCTGTGGTGCTCTTGGTCAAACGTGCTACTGCCGAAGTCAACCACACGCACGGCCGTGCTCTTCAACATCCGCTCTTCATGTTTCTTCTCTTCGTTGTAGGACTTGGTGAAGTCCGAGTTGACGAACAGGATGTTTTCAGGCCTCAGGTCTGTGTGCGTCAGCTTGTTGTCGTGAAGAAACTTCACAGCGAGACAGATCTGGTAGGCCATGTGTCGGACCTGACCGATAGAGTACGGCAGGTAGTGGTTTTGCTTTAGGAAGTCGAAGGTGCTGAGAGCGAGCATCTCAAAAGAGATACACATGTAACCGTGGTAGTCGAACCAGTCGTACATCTGTAAACACAGGGATTCGTTATCAGGGTCCTTCTCGTTGATCTTCTTCAGGACATTGATCTCCAGACGAGCGGCTTCCTTGTACTTATCCACATTTTTGATAATTTTCAGAGCAACACAGGCTCCTCCCCTGCGATGGTCAATGCATTGCATCACCATCCCAAAGGTGCCTTCTCCCGAAGTGCTGACAATGTCATATGTCTGTCGGAGTGGACGTCCCCACTCCGACAGATCAGGTGCCCTTCCTCGTGGTCCCTCACACTCCGAGGCTCAAACTAATTTCCTGAACTCTTAGTTGTTGTTGGTGTTGTCGCCCGTTTTGAGGTTTGGCAGCAAATGATCTGTCATGTAATAACTGAAAACTTATAACTAACTTGACTTAAAACCTACCATTGAAACATAGTGTCACTTAGACCTCAAGTAGTTGTAGTAGTAGATTCCATGAGGATAATGCTCCCATGTGAACAAGATTTAAAATGTTAATAAATACGAATTATTAATAAAGCAGTCAAGAGGTATACAGTCAGGGCTGGACTGGGAGAACAAAACGGCCCGGGCATTTTTTGGCTCAGACCGGCCCACATAATTAGCGGAGCACATCTGCCATTAAATTGACGTAACTTATGTCAAATATATCACAACAACCTGTAATGGAGAATAATTGATAATTTAGTGTACATGATCACACCATTAAGGATCAACACATAAGCACAATGAAACTTCTGAAAAGAAGTTTTAAGTAGCTCATATTAAAAGTACTTAAGTATCAAAAGTATCTGGTGTTGAAATGTACTTAAGTATCAAAAGTACAAGAACTAAAATTAAAAATGCAAAGTGCTTTTTATAGTAGGTCTATATAGACACAAAACAACCCAAAATGTTTCTCCTCAAGATTTATCTCAACTGACTGAAAAATTACAACAACAATATGCATATAATGTATAATTTTACCAATTTTGAACCGTAGATGCTGAGGTTCAAATAATAATGGACCAGTGCATCTGAACTTCTAATTAACTATAAACAAGTGCCTCTTGTGTCTGCCCAAGAACATTAATAAACCACAGTATAACCACTATACTATAGGCACACAAAATAAGACACTATCTCTTATCCTATTCTAGAGGAAGTAAAAGTCGTAACAAGATTTCTGAAGGTGAACCTGCGGAGGGATAGACCAACCTCTCGCGCTGCACCCCCCCCCCCCCCCCCAACGGCAAACACGCCACCGGACCTGCACATCTCAGGAGGGAGGGGGCAGAGAGTGAGTGAGTGAGTGAGTGAGTGAGTGAGTGAGTGAGTGAGAGAGTGAGTGAGTGAGTGAGTGAGAGAGAGAGAGAGAGAGAGACGAGGGTAGAGGCGTGCGACGCCAACCTCCGCTGCTCAAGTAACGAGCCAGTTTGGAGAATGTATTGAAAATTGAAAATGCGCGCTCACATGTCTGCCTCCACTCGCTCATCATTGTCGAGTCCTCCTCGCTCGTCTCCCGGCGCACCTGCTGCTGCTGGGCTGGTGAACCCGGCACCACATAGGTCCGTCAGTTTGGCACATTTAGCAGCCTCCACCTCCAGAGACTTCAGCTTTTTTTCCCGATGCTTCTCAGCGCCACCCGGGCGTTTTTTTACTCTTATTATCCATTAAGTTAAGTTTCTGTCTCAGCAGCAGCCCGTCCCGCGACTCCCCCCGCCGTAGCCATGAGGTCCCGCCCCCGGTTTGTGTTGTGATTGACAGCACTGTCAGGGCTCTCTGAGCCTGTCAGCCCATGATTGATTGACAATGACAAACAATAGACCAATAATATGTGTCGATGCTGGCAACACACTGCTAGCCCTCTGTAGCCAATTGGCCGGCCCAATTGGAGGGAATTTAGAGAGGAAGAAGAGAAAAAAAAAAAAACAACAACATAGCGGACCAGACCGGCCCACATTGGGTCAACGGCCCACCGGGATTATGCCCGGTATGCCAGATGGCCAGTCCACCCCTGTATACAGTGATATAGTGGAGTAAGACACACTCGTTCCAGTCATGTCAAAGGGAGTGTATGTGCGTGTGCATGTGAGTCCCTCCATATGAAAACCTACCCATGGTTATAAAGCAAGATGGCTCCAGCTCCAATCCGCTGTGATGTAAACATGGCTCTCCTGTGGACACGCTCATTTCCCTTCCTTATCCCCGGTGCGACGGTTTCAACACACATTGATTTTAACTTTCTCTGACATGCTGATGAATGTGTGCTGTCGAGTCACATCTGATCAGGAGGCAGGGAAACTGAAACACTGGTGTTTGTTACGCACAAAACATCTTTCACTAAATGTCTAAATGATAATGCTTGTTCAACTGACCACTAAGAATTGCATTGCAACTTCATACTGTAAAGTATCCTGATCAGTTAATTTCTTGATCACAATTTAATACTACATTTTAAGATTTTTAAAAACAAATTTATTATTATTATATATATCATATATATGTGATATATATAATTATTTTTTTAACATGATTGAACAACTACTGCTGGAATGGATCTAAAAGATTCCAGCCAATGAGAAAAGGATATTGTGACGTTTTCAACACCTCTACATCTCCCATGTTAAGTCCTGCGACCCCCGAAGACACTGGATGAAGATGTGATTGGTGAATGCTTCACATAACAAGGACAAGAGGGACAGGATGTGGCTTTTTGTTTGTTTATTATTGCAAACTATTAACGTGCAAAGACGGTTTTCTCTGAAAACAACAGCCTCTAAGTGAAGGGAAAGATTGAGGCCAGACTCACAGCAGCTCATCCTGAAGCCACAGGAGCAAACCCAGTTGAGAGGCTAGAGATAGAAAAGGAATAGAGGGAGCTGCTGGGAGCAGTTTATAAGACCACAGAGACAAACATCTGATTAGTTTCCTCCGAAGCAAACAATGACTCAACACAACAGCAGGGGTACAACCAATATCTTTCAGAACCAGTATTCCTACGATTCCTACTGTGCACCTATAAATCAACAACTACACCGCGACCACAACATCAACTTCTCTCTGCGTGTCAGAAACATATCGTAATACACAACATGCACAGCAAATAAAGAAATACAAAATGTGCATTTGTATTTGTGTATATCAGGAAGTGGGATAGCGAGGAAGGCATTGAAACAAACGGACAAAATAATATATGGGTATAAGTTGAATTTAATTTCACAGGACATAAAGCTCGCCTTTATTGGGTTTTTCTCTCCGACTGCGAAGCGTCCTCTAAAGCCACAGGCCATGGAATATGCTGTACCTGGGAATTATTGAAAATCAAACTGTAAACAATAACTATTCTTTCCATCTCTCTTGTGTGTGTGTGTATGTGTCTTGATGCATCTCAAAACAAACTTTTCTTTAATCCTCTCATGAATTTGATTTAAAGCAGTGAGGGGATTTTGGGCTTGAGACAAAAAAAAATGCATCCCTTCCATTCACTGGTCCCTTGGAAGCTCCACCCACCACATTCCTGCATGTGCACTGCCAAGCCGGACCACTGATCTCAGACCACCGACAAATGGACCAATTTCCAAATGAATGTTACCCACCTGTCAATCAGAAACAGAGCAACCTCTTCTTCCCTCTTCATCCTTTTCAACTCTCGACCATCAAAACACATCTCCAATGTTCACGCTTAATCGCCCTTTCAATACCTCGTTATCTTATTTATTAGTATTTATAGATTATTTCATTCATCGACCAAACAAAATAATTTAAATGCAAACACAAAGGCTCTTGAATGAAAAGAAGCAGAAAGAAGATTAATCTGATATAATCTGCCCCTTTTTCACAAGACATTAATTAACAATAGCAAATAATTCAATAACATTTAAAAGGAAAACAGCTGCAGGACAACACAGCCCTCAACGTCCCTCTAATTGTTCCTAAGTTAGAATTCATTTTTAAACCATCCAAAGAAGGTTACGAAATGATTTACCTGACACAACAAAACAAAACAGAGCAAAACTTGATTAACAAATTTCATTCTATTTCCTCAACAAAGAAGCCTAAATCGTTTTTTGTTTTTTTTAAGATTTCTGTTCCGTTTAAGTTAAAATGGTTTTCTCCTTTGTTCAAATCTTTCCTTCACAGAATAATGTGATTTTCCAGTTTAACTGAAAAAATAATGTGTTAACCAATCGTCTATGGGTTAGCTGTAGATTGTCGGTATAACTTTCTGTGAGGGGTAGTAGAAGTAAGACAGTGCACATTATCTGAGGCCACTTTTTTCAGGTCATCCACCAAACATTTGGTATTAGGAGTCGGAGGTATTATTACATGATCTCTTTTGAAAGTAACAGGAGATGTTGCTACATGTTTTCTAAGAAACCATTCCAAAAAAGAGGATTAGCGTATTGTTAGTCTATATTGTTCATGATGGTTTGTTAATGGCTATTAATGGCTGTTGTTGGTTCCATCTCGCTCCCAAGCCCCTTCACCACTGGCCTGAGCACAAAGACCCTTGTTGCTGAAGCCCTGGAACCCTAGTCCAGCTTTCTTGGTTTCCCACGTACAGAGTTCTGGCAAACTGTATTTAAATCCCATATAACGTGCAGCCAGCGGACTATGAGGAGAGATTAGCAGAATTAGGCGGAAAGAGCCATCGATGGGATTTAACCCAACCAAGAGGTTTGAAAAGAAACCAGCAGAAAGGAGGAGGACATTTCTCATATCTGATGCAGACAGCGTCAATTAAAAACTCTGCTTCATTAGCGGTGGCTCCCCTGACTGGGTCGTCTGCTGTAGCTGGCGTGGCTGAATAAAACATTTAATGAGAGTGCCCTGCAGAACAGAAGTGACAAATAATGTATTTATAGGCTATCAGCGGTCTGGTCTGCAGTGAGGGTCCCTGTCTCCCACGGTCACTACGGCAACTGAAAACACTTTTTCTGGGTTTGTTCCTGCAGCTAATGGTCAACGCCTGATTCGAATTGTTTTCTTTTATAATTCAGAATCCATATTGTACAGTGCGAGTGATCGATCAAGTGCGATGAACGGCACAATAGGCCGTCTGACGCCCGATGACTGCGGGCAGCACCGCATCCATCCACTCGTGAGAAGGGATTCAGATCACTCCTGACGCCGTGCTCCACATCAATCTTTCCTTCCCGGTTGAATTCCTAAGAGGGAGGGTAAAAAGAGAAGAGGCAACCTGGGATGGATGGCTGAGTGGGAGAACTTGTTTTTTAATGCGGGTATAAAAAGACATGAAGGCACCAAATGTCTAACAAGCCTTAGCTTCCTAAGTGGGGAGGGAACGAGACCCGGTGGCCTTCGGATGATGCATGTTCCCCTGCAACCTTCAACCTCAGCGGCACACCATTTAAAATGATGGGAGGGAGAGAGGGAGATACAGCTGGTGTGAAAAAATATGATAAGAGGGACCGGGGGGGCGGATTTCTCTGGGCGGACAGGCCCTTCAGCGCCGCACACACACACACACACACACACACACACACACTTTCAAACTGAGCAAATCGTTTTAGAAAGACCCGACATCTCATTTGAGTGACAAAATACTTTTTAAAAAACGCTTTAGCATGTGTCACAATTAAACAGTGAAATCCTTCATCGTGGATCTATATGCATTAGCTGCCACAATCTCATTAGAATTGAGTGTGTTAATTAGCGTCAGGATTTTGAAAGTCAACACCACCTCCTCCCCCCGTTGCCTAGGAGTAATGAGAGAAGGGGGAAAAGGTCTTGGTGCAGCCATGACATATAAATCATATACTAAATATTGTGTATTTTCAATTTCAGGCCCTTTATGGGATTCACAATGTGTCCGTGTGTGCATCTGTTATCATTCACATAATGCATGCGTCTGCAGGCATGTACAAAGGTATTTCATGGTGATATTATGTATTAGCATGCAGCCCCATCCACAATTACAGTTTACCACAGCTTTATTAGTGGGACGACTTTAAAACTCATCACTTTGAATTTCATCAGGATGTGGGATGCTCTTCTCTTTAGCGATAGAAGGAAAGGACGCTGCTTCCTTGTTGTTTAGAGGTCATTATCGAGCACGTGACCCGTCTACCTCACTCCTCTGTTATGGTTCAGAGACGCATTCACACTTTTTTCACACAAGCTCTTCGATTCTGATCCACAGACTTTTTCGGTTTAATCAGTTTTGTCTGACAAGAAGAAGAAGTGGTCTCGGTCTGCAGGAAACTGAAAGATATTTTGGTTCTTTTACAGTGTGAAAACATTTTTGGGAGGTTATTTTGGACTTTCCGATCAATTGCAAGTCGAGACAGCATTTAACAGCAGAAGGGAAAGTCTGAGGTCTGGACTTGGTGATGCTGGGAGTCATATCTTGATGGTTTCGAATTGTATACCAGCTTGATGCTCAATCAATGTTCCCCTGAATAAACACTAATAAAAGAAAAACATGTTAGAAATATGTTGCATTATTGATGAATACATTTCTGTGATTATTGATCATCCGCATGTTCAGACTGGATCTGTTGTTTTTAACCTGATGTAAGTACAGAGTAGTGGAGGAGCCAGGCTGATAATCCCACCTGCGGCTGCATGCCTCCAAATTGATTCTTCCCTTCCCTGCTCGTCCCCATGGTATAAATGAGTAGTATGATTGAGCTGCTCCCTAATGAATCCTCACAGGCCCGGTGCTGATACCGTGTGGACTGAAGGCAGAGGGAGCCATCTTTTAAAACAGGAGGGCAGTAAAGCACTGTATGTTAACCACAGGTAAATAAAACATCGGCCAGATGTTTTGTCGCCCAACCGTCGCTCACTGGTGTTTGTCATTTTGTGGAAATGCTCCAAATCTCGGCTTCACCTTCAGCGTCAGATCATCGCCAGTAAATCAGGGCCAAGCTGTACACATGTTGGTATAATGAAGCCTGACACCAAAGGATCATAATGGACACAATGTCACCCCTTCTGTTCAGAATTAATAAGATGAAATGAGTTGTCTGTCCGGGGACACGTCACGCAGGAGATGAATGCCATTAAGATGAGAGGGCAGGAAGGCAGAGCGCTGCTTCCTGTTCATCTGTCCGACACAGTAATATGTGCTGACAAGTTTATTGCCGTGTCCCATCCTTGAACAAGCGGCAATTACCGTGGCAAGCGCTGAAAGTCGAGGCACGCCAGAGGAAGTTTATCACACGCTCGGGGGGAGATTTGAAGAACGGGTCAACACATTACTTCATGTAGGAAAGATCAAGAGGATAGGAGATGTGCCAAACAGAGGAGGCTTCTTTTGAACATGCGACAAAAACCTGTCAGGACCAAAATATTCAGATAATCGGAGCAGGCTCCATCAGAAGGTGTCACGTACCTGCACGCTGAGGATTTCCATTAGGGTTTGGACTGCAAATATGGCCTCCTACATAAACCCCCAGGACTGTAGAGAAAATCTCTCGTCAGTCACTGGATTTAAACTTGGTAATTTAACAACTTTCCTAAATAAATCTTACCATGTCCAATCCACTGTGAACTAACTCTTTAAATTAAATTAAAGTAAAATCCCAATCCAATTATTATGGAGCTCATTTACTGCCGCAGAGGTTATGTTCCAACCCCGTCCCTCTGATGATCGTTTTTTGGTTGGTTAGTTGGATTACGCAAAAACTACTGAAGGGATTTCCATGAAACTTGATGGAAGGATGGGACATGGGCCAAGAGAGAACACTTTAAAAGTTTATGCAGATCCGTCAAATGTTTGGAAGCAGAATTTTTTATCACTTTCTTTAACATTTTTAAGAGCTTTTTTGTTGTCATTTTCACCAATGTCCCAGGAAATCATACATGGATCTTGATGGAAAAACATGTTTAGGGGATTGATATCTATGAGTGTGTGTATGGATCCAAATCAAAATCCATATCTAGTTAAAGCTTTTAAATTAGGTTGTAGGATTTTTTTCAGACAGTAATAAATACTACCACAGAAGTGAAGGTGTGAAGGTGTGATAATGTGGATTCAGTTGTTTATCGACAATTTATATGCATCTTCAACAGTCTTCAAACTATGTCCAAACAATCATCACAGATTTGGTGTGGAATTAAAGACTTTTGGGCTTTTGGCAGAGTTTCTCATTTCTACCCACTGACGACTGAAATGTTCTCAACAGCTCAGCTCAAACGAAGGTAGCAAATTAGTGGGATGGAAATATAACTTGACCACTAATATAGAAAGAATCTTTTGTGAAAACAGATTAGTTTGTCACCTCTGGGCTACTGTAAAAAACATGGCTGCCTCCGTAGAGAGGAGCCACTCAAAATATAAACGGCCTGTTCTAGCGTAAAGAAACAACAATTCATGCATTTTAGATGAAACACACTAGTGAAAACATCACTAGGTTATTTTATATTAAATTTCTGCCTGTAGATCCCTTTCACCTAAATCTTACACACTGAACTAAAATTAAGTGATTTGAAGTCAGATGAACTGAGCAACTGGTGATCAATGGTGATTAAAAAGCTAAATGAATTGGACAGAGCCGAGCGCAACAGGACTGAAATTGACTTTGAATCGAGAAGGAAAATGAGGAGAAGCTGATACGTGCTGCAAACACAAGTCTCCTACTTACGCAGTCTGGTCACACCTTCCTGAAGATTATACTGCTTATTATCCGTGAGCACTCTATCGCCGCCCTAAATCAGAATGAATTATGGGTGCACAGCCTCGGCCTGTGTCCGAGCAACGCTGCCGGGCTGTGTGACAGCCGGGGAGAAGATCATCCTCCCGTCTCTCCTCTGTCTTTGTGCGTCTCTCTTTCATCCGCTTTGTTTTCTACCGTTGTGCCGGAGCTTCTCTCCCACTCAAACCGCTTCAGATCTGCCTTCTCCCTCCATTCTCTTCATCTCCCATTTCAATTTTCTACTTCTTTAACTTCTCTCATTTCCCCCTTATCTAATTTGTACTGAATCTCTTGCATCTATGGATGATCTTTCAGATAGACAATACAGTTTTTTGCTCACTGACATACAACAAACTTTAATGAAAAATGAAAGTGTCTAAGGAATATATTGTGTTGTGCTCATGAATGACAGACTGATCATTATCTGAATCACTGGTCCGTTAATCTATACGTTGATAGACAGAATCATTTTAATAGATCTAAACGGAAGTCAAACAGCTTTCATTTTCTTTACTCAACAGTTTACAGGTGTACTCTATTACTGTACTATTTGCCCTGAGCATTCTGCATATGAAAATTAAAACATATGAATGTGAAAATGTATTTTGCTGCACCAATGAAAGTTCAGACGCTGATGCTGGTAAAACTGCAACAGTTTGCTCAACTCCAACGTTCATCGTCTTTTGTGAAGAGCAGATAAACACTCTCACAAAAGTTACAAGGGTTTCATTTTCAGCCAGTGCTAACCCCTCAAAACTGCCCCAAAGGGAAGTCATCAGTGGACACTAATTAATGTTCTTTGAGTATCAAGATGGCAGCCCAAAATGTACTGTCTGTGGTTTGATTGAATAGACTTTAATAGACTCATCTAGCACTTTTCTACGTTAGCAGACAAAGCAGTTTATCATCCTTCCTCTCACACACCCAGTGCTACACAGCTCCTGCCAAAGAGCATGCTGCCTTGCCCATCTGGAGCCATTCGGGGTTCACTCCATTGCAGAACCACTTTGACAAGTGTACAGGAGGAGGATGGAACTGCCAACCCTGTGATTAATGAACAACCCGCTCTACCTCCTGAGCCACAGCCACCTCACGACAGCCGGTTTATGGCATGCAGTCCAACGACGTCAGAAATCAAAAGTGAAGGCGAAGGTGACGTTAAAAACTGTCCCTCGTACCAGGGGTAAAACGGGGGCACGATTTCACACATTTGCCGTCACTCCGAGGAGACACTTGTGGTGTTGCACTCAGTTGTTCATATGGCAAGTGCCACAAATAGCTGTGTAGCAAATGGAATAATAAAGAGTGACAGAAGTGAAATGTCAGACTCCTCTCGCGCACCCTACCAGCCGCGAGTGAATCACAGATTGAGTTCTGGTCAAACGTAGACCCGCCCTCCTCAAGAATCAAGATTCAAGATTCAAGATTTTTTATTGTCAAATGAACAGAGATAACATGAAGTAGTCACTGTCAATGAAATGCTTGGGTCACACACTCTCTTTAAGCAATGCTCAAGTATAAAATAGAATAAAAAAAGAATAAAATAGAATAACAATGAAATAGAATATCAAAAATTTAAAATAGAAAATAAAATATTTACATCTAAATATATATCCTCACAGGTGAATGTTCAATTTGGGCAGTAGTGCAAAATTTCAAATATGCTTGTTATGGTGCTGGTGCAAATATGCAAATATACCAGGGTGCTGGTTAGTCAGGGAGGTGTGGGAATACAGGGTCTGATAAGGACATTCAAAAATCTTCAGCATGCTCTCTGTAGTTTGACGTGTGGTCTCAGCCAGAGAGAATTTGGGAGAAAAGAATCTCAACTATAAAAACTCAATGTCAGAAATCACATTCTACATTGTAAATTATATTATATCACTTACACAAACTTAATGTTAAGATCACGGTGATCTAAGACTCTTTACTTTGTGCCTCCTGCATGTGTTTTGTTATTCCATGTGTTTCCCCCTGTTTATTTATGTTGTCATGTGCTTGTTGTGTTTATGTTGTCAGGCCATGTGTTTTCTGTTATTGTCCGGAGACTCCGCCCTCTGCTGTTTCCCGCTCTTTGTCCCCCTCACCGGTTCCCTATCATCACCCTGAGTGTTTGCCTCATTAGTTCACCTGTGTCTTGCCTTTGTTCCTCCTGCTATATAAGCTCAGTCTTTCTGTTGTCCCCTGTCGGAGTCTATCGTTTTTGCCTGTGCTGAAGCCATGCCAGGATTCTGAGTTTTTGAGGTCTGTTATCTTGTATGATATTTGACATTGTGATTTTTGATCCTCTTTGTTTTTTCCCTTTTTTGGAATTCTGTTTTTGCCAACTATTGAATTGGATTTTCTGTTTTTTTGCTGCTGTCATTTTTGCCTTTTTGGAGCCTTGGTTTTTTCCTTTTTTTTTGAAATAAATAGTATTTTTGCATCTTGGTCTGCGATTGGGTCCTTATACTGAGAAAGCCTAACACTTAAAAACGTCAAGAATTTAACAGTGACCTCCAGGGTTTGGCTCAGGTAGAGTCAGATAGCTACTTCAATGGTTAGGGTTAATATCAGTATCGGATAAGAATCAGTAACAGATTCTCAAAATTAAGGAACTTAGTTGGCAGGATTAACTTTATCAAAACACTAGCACACAAGGGCAAATTGCACTTTTGGACACAAATCTTTCCTTTTCCTTTGCCGTCACTACATTTTCCCCATAGTAATATTCTTTGTTCCTTTGATAGTTGGTTTAAAGTGTATTCTTTCATTTCTCTTTGTGTTGCCTGTCTGGAGTTTTACTTCCTGGTCCAGCAAAAAAAATCAGAACTGAGGGCTCATGGGGCAGATTAGAGTGTCTTTGTTTTGGGATTTAGTTACTAATTATGTAGTAGACCCCTGTGTTATTTATTGGTTTGCTCAGTTAATATATATGTTGCTCTACTGGCTCACTTAGGAAGGTCTGTTAATTAAGATGACCTGGGAAATAGAACACAGGGAAAATAAACCCGACCTTCCTTTGAACAGTTTTGTGCCTTGCCTGCTTGCGTCCACAACACAATATCAGCACAGTTTCCTGCAGATGTTTTCTTGACTTTCACATCTTTGTCATGCTGCAGATTAAGCCTGAGTTACCCCGCATTTTCCTGACTTCTCATCGGAATCGCAAAACCCTCCCACACCTCGGGATGTGAAGCTTCTTTCAGAGCGAGCACAGCGGGCTGGTTCGATTTCTCGTCAACATCGGCCCAGTTTCTCCTCCGGATTGATTCTGTTTGTCCTCACACAACTGTTCTGTCGCTGTCATTCATACACGTCTCTCACTCAGGCCTAATGGGTCTATTTTTCGAACTGTTTTCTGCTGTGCCGCTTCATGCTGTGTTTTTGTTGTTGAGGCAGAAAGGGGGGCGGGAGCGCTTGATTTGATGCAGATAATATCCCTAATGAAAATCCGGCAGAATTGCTGTCATTACCTCCACCATGGATGCTTTGCTTTCAACCCTGTTGGTTGTTTGTCTTGTTTGCCAGAGGAAGGACGGGACACGGGCCAAGACAGGACCCATTAAAATCGGGGGGGTGGATCCAGACAGAGCTGAACAAAACGCTGCACATTACGGGGACTGATATCTATGAATGTGCTCAATGAATGGGTTTGTTTCCAGATGAATTATTTATCATGAGACAAATGGACCAGCAAGATGAAATTAATACGATAATAGAACTTTAGATGATATCTAAACTTTAAGAGCCAACATTCTTTTCTTATTTGTATGTACTATTTCCCTTTTGGTGTTTTGTGTTGTCGTTGATTTTCAAGAATAAAGCGTTTTCTTTTGATTTCATTAGTTTTAGGTAGTTGGGAGGGGTGGGGGGTCTCTCTGGGGTTTTGGGGGTGTTACTGCTCTAATGGAAGCTCAGAGAAGCGTGCACGGCTGAATCTCCGCTCCTTGGTCTCAACGCTGGCCTGTCTTGATGTAAATGATCCCTCCCAGTCAGAGCAGGTACTCCCCAGAAAATTCACCATTTACCTCCCAATAAACAATGGCACAGGAATTTGATCAGATTGTTCTAATTAATTGGAAGCGCCTCATCGCTGTGACATGCAGTTTTAATACAGGGGTTTCTGGAGTCCCCCTATAGTGTTTCTGTCAGAGATATAAAGCAAAGAGAAATTGTAAAACAGTCTGAGCTACGGTGTGGCTGCACTCTTGGGGATGCTCTCTGCTGCATAACAACACAGAACACACAGCGTACAACATCTAACATGCAGTGCGGATTGCCACCGATCCAGCGGTGGGATCGAGCTCAGAAATAAAGACCCTCCAGGGTGTGTGAGGAAAGTCCAAACAGTTAGACGCCGAGATGAAAGAGCCACTCTTCAACAGCAGCGAGAGAAATTAAAGCCCAAGTGCGCGTCATGATCTAGAGTCAGTGTGAGGACGAAGGCTTCTTAATGTGGCAGTAAATCATTTAGAGCAGGTTGTTACATCTTCTGTCAGGGTCAGAACATTAATATAATAAGTCCACCATGCACAGGTGAAGTAAATAATACTTCATTTGACTCCACCTTGACACTATA